>NC_081856.1:37075318-37375318 GCF_963259705.1 Myotis daubentonii | reverse complement strand
CCCCCACGGCACAGAGGGCGCGGGGCTCGAGGAGCGCTTTCCGGCCCCTGGGTCCCAGGGTGGGACCCCCAGGCGCCGCGGTCGCGGGGGTCGCCCGCCGTGGGCACTTACGTCTCGGGCGGTGCGGGTGCCTAGGCGCGGCGCCCCATCCCGGGCTCGGAAGCCAGCCGCCCGCTAGCACGTGGGCCGGGGGAAAGTTAGCCGGGACCCGCCGGGAGCGCCTGGCAGCTCGGGATCCCGGCCGCCGCCGCGGGTTCCCAATGCGCGGAGGGTCCTCCGGGCGGGCGGCGCCCGGCAGGAGCGCGGCGGGTGCTGCGTCCCCGCCGGGGACTGCGATCCTCGGACGAGGGGCGCGCCCGCTCTCACTCCCTGGGTCCCTGTCCAATGGGGCGGCTTCCCGAGCTCTCTCCGCAGCTACTTCACAGCTCAGGTTTCTCCCTTTCTAAGCGGAGACGACACGCTCGCGGGCGGCCGAAGGGATGTGGCGAGCGCACTTTCCGACGGAGATGCAGCCGGCAGTGGCTCAGGATGCTTCTATAAGTAGGTGGTGCTGTGGTCCACGGCATCTAAGCCAGAGCTGCCTAGGAGTTCCTGGGTCCTAAAGCCAGAAAGTCTCGGGTTTCCCTGAGGTCCTAAAGCGCGCTGACAGCCTCCAGCTAGCCTAACCCCAAGCGAGCCCCCTCCGGGCTTTCCTGGAGTGGGTAGCAGGGGTGGGGGCGCCCCCTGACCTTGCTAGGCTGGGGAGCCCAGCGGGCTTCACCCCCAAGGCGTCCTCTCGAGCACTCCGCGGGCGGTCCCAACCTCAGCGCCTTCCCTCCTGCAGGAGGATCTGAGCAACTGAAGGCTTCTATGCTGCCGCTTCTGATGAGAGGAGAAAAAACACTTGAGCCGCATTCCCAAAGATGCCACACCTGGGCCACTTTTTAATTGACGTTTTGGATTGATTATGGGAGCGTTTTGTACCATTTTAATTTTCTTTTCCATGCCTTCAGTTTCAGATGTTCAGAAGTTGGAGACTTGAGTCAATCGTATCGTAACAATAAGACTACTGTATTAGAATAGTCATGTTTATTAACTACTGTATTATTGCCTATCTATAACCATTTCTACCAACATCACTATTGCATAGCAAGACTTAGGTGCTAAGAATTCCCTCTATGCTCTGCGTTGCGATCACTGGTTCCATTTCCTAGATAAGGAAAGTCGGCCCCTGAGACTGGCCCATAGGGCTCAGAGTTGACAAACACATTGCAGAAACAGAGGATCTGTTTCTCTGCTCCCAGAGTGTTTGATTTTTATCACAGAATTTGGAAGCGATTGGAAACAGTTCAGCTTAGGGAGTGGGTGACACAAACATAATGACTTGATGTTGCAGTGAATAGCCCTCCATCATAAATACCACTTCCCCCCACTCACGTACATGCACACACCAAATTCATGGCACTTCTAAAGCAGTTAAACCCAGGGGAGAATACAGTCTTCTCCAGATAAGCCCTCTGTCTTCATATACAGCTTTAATAACCAAGAACAGTGATTATCAGCGTCTTTTCAAATCTTTCAGAGCAAAACTAAGCACAAGACCCAGTAGATCTAGCTCTCCCACTAACCAGCAGGGTCACTTCGGGCATTTCTCTGGCTCTCGGCTTCTTGGCAATATTTTTAGGAAATTAGACCAAGAACTCTTCCATCTCTGTTATGTTCTGGCTTACAATCAACGGTCTATTTGCATCAAGAAGTTTGCTATGGAGTCTAACCAGTGTGAGGACAAACCATTGACCGGTTTTCAATGTAGAAAAGTAAGTAGGCCGCTGCCCTCCTTAAATGTACAGCCCGCTTTCCACCTTCTGTCTTCAAAGATTACTTCCATAATTTTAATCATTTGGGTTTCCCAGTTGGCATTTTTTAAAACCAGAGATACTTTTCAATTTAGTGAACTCCCAGATCCGTTTTGGAAAGGAGAATTTTCACAGCACTGCTTCTGTTGGAGATTGGTTAATGCTCTTAATAAGATAAGGATGGGCTCTGGGAGAAAAGATGATGCCTAATTCCTTTCTTCTTGTGCTTCCTCCTGGTCTGTCTCTGCTTTTTAAAGGATACCACTGATCCTCAAATATCTGTCACACTTAGTTCTTGAAGTACTTAATCTCTTTGGGCCTAGTCTGTTGATAATGCAGATTTTTTTTTTCTTTTTGCCATTCACTGAATATTTTTCCTGATTTCAAGACTCCAGGAAAGATCTCACTTCTAAAAAATACAACTCTAGTGGACCCTAAATTATTAACTTTAATTCTGTATTTCTGTTTCCTTTCATTTCTAAACCCTGAATGTGTTGTTGAGGCCGAGTTCATAGTTTCTCCATCTTGGAGTCTCAATGGACTTTTTCTTCAAACTGAGTTTAGGTGGCGGTTTCATTAAACTGGCTTTGTAAACAGACATGTGCCTGGTGTCTGTTTACAGAGAAGCATACAGATGAGGTGGACTTCATAACACTCGCGGGTGATAGAGATGATTAACTGAGGGCAGGGATGGGGGATGATGTTACAGATGTGAGGCAACTTGTGTACTTTACTTTTTAGACTTGTAATTCATTCAGACAGCTAAAACTCAATCTCTAATAAAGGACATAGGGGGGAAAGGTTCTGCCCCAGCCAGCCAGTTCTCCTCAGAAACAACCAATTATCCATGATTACCTTCCAGGTTTTGAGTATACTTCCAGAGATATGTTGTGTTTATCAGGAAAATGTGTGTGTGTGCATACACACAGTCATGCGTTGCTTAACAACAAGGATACATTCTGGGAAATGAGTCCTTCCTTAGGTGATCTCATTGTCCTACAAACATCAACTAGAATACTGTATTCACTAATATGCACCTCAATTTTTTATGCATCTGAGTTCATTCAATATCAGTTCATAACGGACTTTCCTGTTCCACATATTATTTCATTGTCCAGTTGTATTTAGCCAGCGCCCTACTGATGGATATTTAGATGGCATTCATTCTTTTTCTGTTGTAAGCAAAGCTTCAACTAACCTTTGCACGGGTCATTTTATCTTTTCACTATAAACTCCTAAAAGTAGAAAAGTTGGATCAAACAGTTGAATGTGTGTGTGTGTGTGTGTGTGTGTGTACATGTATATGTATGTATTTTTAAAATTACCTTCCACAGAGGTTCTATCAAATTACTGTGTATGAAAGTGTCTGTCTCCCTACAAACCAACCAACATGTTTTGGTCCTTGATACTCCTAGGCAAAAAAAAAAATGGTATCTCAGTAGTTTAAATTTTTATTTCTTTTCTTCTAAATAAATTAATGTGTCTTTAATATACTTAAGTAAGTTATATTTCCTTTTCCATAAACTCTCCATGATGTTGGTGACCTCTTTTTATATGTGGTCATTAATTTTTGTTTTGTAGAATACACATACATCTATATATATAAAACCAAATATGCAAATAGACCAAACAGCAGAACAACTGAACAACTGGTCGCTATGACATGTGCTGACCACCAGGGGGCGTATGGACCATGGCAGGTGTTGGCAGCAGGCGGCAGAGCACGGAAAATGGAGGGCAACGGCTGCAGTGGGTTGGTGGAGTGGGTGAGCAGGGGTGCCAGACCAAGGCGGGGCACCAGTCACTGTATTCAGGGCAAGCCTCTGGTGGTTACTGAAAATTCTTTGCTCTCACACTGCGGTCCCACCAGGCGCTCACACCCGCTGCCAGCGCTGGCCCCGCTCACACCCACTGCTGACGCCAGAGCCACTGCTGGCACCCGCTGCTGGTGCCCAGCGCCAGCCCTAATCGCTCAGCACCATCAGCGGGTGTGAGTGGTGGCTGCTGGCCCCAAGTGCCCCTGAGGACTGCTCCACGTCCCCCTGCTCCTGAGGGGCGATCAGCAGCCACTACTCGCACCTGCTGAAGGCACCGGCCCACTCACACTTGCTGCTGGCGGCAGGCAGCAGCAAGAATGGGGCTGCTAGCAGAAGGGGGGGGAGGGGGATGGGGGGCCAGATGGCACAGAGGATGGGCCAAGATTCACCCCTGTGCCCACCGCAGCCTTGCAGCCCACAGTGCCTTTTAAGGTGCACGAATTCATGCATTGGGCCCTAGTAGAAATATATTATCTTTTGAGATTTGAATGTTATATGTTTTTCCGAATTTATCTCACTTGCCTCTTAACCCTGCTTTTGATGTATATCACTATGTTGAAAATTCTAAAATATTTTTATGTAGTTAAATTTGTCAGCCTTATCTTGTATAGCTTCTATGTTTGTGTAATACTTATAAAAGCTCTTCCCCATGCCAGTCTTCCTAAATTTTCATTTGGCAATTTCCACATACTTTTTTTAATGTTAAAAACTATAAGATATTAGTGATTTTATGGCTGTATGACATGGCTACGTTAGAATGGATTTAACATTTTCTGAATCTTTCCTAAACATTTTTGTTCACAGATTGGTTGTCTTTGGCTCTGACTCTCATTTTCATTAGCTAATTGATTTAGAATTCTCTTATCTTTTATGTTATCAGATATTCATATTCTCTGATTTAAAGTTTCCCACATTCTTATTCATTGTTGAAATTTGTTGATACTGTACTCACTCTTCTGGTCTAGAATTTATTCACTAATTACTTTGGAATAAATTACATCATTTTTTGCCATTGTATCATATTGATAGTATAATTTTTTTTTCTGTTAAATATAAGCTGAATGTCCATTTTGTTGGTTGCATGTAATAGCCTATGTTCATTTGTCATATTTTGTATGAAATAATTAAATTCATTAACAGGAAAGATCTTCAACAAGGTCAATGACCAGTCCTTATCCAGGCCAATTTGTTGTTTTTAAAAGCCACACCATAATCACTTATTTAACATTTGAAAAATGTGTAAATATTTGACTCCTCCAAATGTTAATACTGTGCTCTGACACTGGAGAACTGGTCTGCGGGTGATGTGATAAGGCCCGTTTCTCATCTGCTCTCCATCCTCATGGACGAGGTCCAGGAGGCCCCCCTCAAAGGAAGTCCCACTCTGACCAGCTCATAAGAGAAATCTCAAGATTTGACCTCAAGTTTTCAAATTACTTCCTTTCTTTAATCTTGTGTGTTCTAAACTCTTTTGAACTACAGTAACATGTGTCATTTCCATTCTTTTTTGTGGGAGGAAGTGTTACTACACCCAGTTAATAACAAGAGATACATAAAGATTCTCAGCCATTTTAAGAACAGACTCAGTTTTCATTAATGCGAAGAGAATATCTCTTTTCGCTGCAATACTGAGATGAACAATGGAATAGGGAAACCCTAAGAGCAGGAACTACCTTCCCAGAACTTTTTTCAGTACTAGTATCCAAAATAGATATGCTTCTACTAAGCCATCGGTTTGTCTTTAACTTATGGTTATAATGAATTGCATTATTGAACAAAACAAATTCGTGGCAAATGTACAAGACAGATAGGCTTTTTACTGGTCTCATTTCTTGCTGCATTTTATGCTTCTATTCTTATTTTCCTTTTGCTATGTTTTACTCGCCTATTTTTAATGTATTCTAATTTGCAATATTATATGCATCTTTATAAGTCACTTTAACTTTGGAACAATATACAACATTCAAAAAATAATGCATGCATTACATTCATAACGATACAAAAGTATAAACACAGCTCAGAGAATCAGCCAGAGGGTTCTTCTAGTTGCTGAGTGTGTCTACTCTATTCTTTCCAGAACTGAGGAAATAACCATGGTGTGAAGTTGGTGATCCACTAGCCCCACTGGGAAATGGACCCAAACCAAAAGTCCACTAATTACCTAGTCTTCATCAGCCCCTTCTTTTGACATTCTGAATGTCAAGAAATTAATAGTGGTTCTCCAAAGTCTGGTTATTTCCCCACCCCCCAAACACTGTCATCTGAGTCAAGGGCCCCAGGTCCTGTTGGGGAAGGCCAGGAGAAATTCACAGCGAGGGTCCTGGCTAAAGAGGCCTGACCTCCTCTTCAAGGAGCTCTGGGATGTGAACTGGCTCAAGCCTGGGATTAGTTAAGGGCTGTGACTCTCCAGTGTGGTGACTCAAGTTACATTTCCATAAGTCAAACTTTTCTGTTACACAAATAAAGTAAGACTTTAGTAGGCTGCCCCTCTATTTCAGTTCTAGGGGGAACGTAAGTTATAAATATCAGTGACAATTATGTAACACAGTTCTAAATAGGCAGCATTGCTTGTATATTTGGTACCCTTCGCCTGTGTCACGCTGTAGTTTTTATGATGCTTTCAGATGGTAGAAATGAGTCAACATTGGAAAGTTAAGATTGGAACTATATCAGAGTCCATATGGACCAAGATGATAATATTTTGAGGAAATCAGAAGCACCCACACCATCTATCTCAAGAGAGAGAGAGAAAGATCATGAGAAGTTGATCCATGTCATATCAAGAAATATAGGTTTGCCCTAGCTCATTTGGCTCAAAGGCTAGAGCAACAGCCTGCGGACTGAAGGGTCCCAGGTTCAATTCCAGTTGAGGGCATATGCCTGGGTTGTGGGCTCAGTCCCCAGTAGGGGGCAGCCGATCCATAATTTTCTCTCAACATTGATGTTTCTATTTATATCTTCTCCCTTTCTCTCTCTGATGTCAATAAAAAAAATTTTTTTTTAAAGGAAAGAAATACAGGTTTGCTTATCCCATTCCAAACACTACCCACAAGCAGAGGACAATGGAAGAACGAGGCAGGAAACTGGGAGAGTGGACAACAGAAACCAGGGACCAGGAATGATGGAGCACAGACCAGGGTTTTCAGAGAGAAGGCTTCCAGTTCCTAGGAATGGCCAGCTAAATTATTTGAACCAACTGTCCTGCTGGAAACCACTAAAAATGCTGATTATAATAACATTTTTTCCAATAGCCACAAGCAGCTAGTAAGATAGTAAAGAATAACAGACCAAACAAGAACTCAGGATGATAAGTGAGCACAAAAGCCACTTTATTCTGAGGCTGTTTGACCAACATAAAAATGTGAATTTTCATTTTTTTTCAGGGAAGGTTAAATAGTAGCTTTAGAGTCAGGGTGGCTCAGCAGTAAAGCCGCCTTCACCACACCTTGCATCCCAGACTTTCATTACCTCGGTGGTCTAGAGACCCTCTGGCATTGAGTTGGAAAAAGCTGATCCTCTACCTCAGTGTTTCTCAACCTTGGCTGCACATTAGAATCACCTGGGAATCTTTTTAAAATCCTGATTTCTGGGCCTCATCCTCCGGAAACTCTGTTTCTTTGTTACTAATGTTGTGGCCCCGCCCCATAACAAAGAAACAGAATTTCCGGAGGTGAGGCCCAGAAATCAGCATTTTAAGAAGATTCCCAGGTGATTCTAATGTGCAGCCGAGGCTGCGAATCACTGCTCTACCTGTACTGATGGTGCCCACAGGTGCTGGCAGAGCAAATTTAAAACCTGCCTGGGCTCAGTGGGTAAGTGTTGACCTCTGAACAAAGAGGTCACAGTTCAATTCCTGGTCAGGGCATATTCCTGGGTTGCAGGCTCAAGCCCCAGAATAGGGCATGCAGGAGACACCTGATCAATGATTCTCTCTCATCATTGATATTTCTCTCTCTCTCTCTCTCTCTCTGATCAATAAAATGTATGTATTTTTTAAAAACTGCCCAGAATAAAGTACCTTTATCCAGAAGTCATATTAGTTCTGTGAATAATTTTTCAAATATAATAAGCAGCACAAAATTTAAGATAACTAGACATATAGACACAAAACAGTCTCTGTGGACAAGAAGCAATAGACCACAGACCCTTGGTATAACCAGGCAAACTACAAAACAATTATACTTTAATGTGTTTAAAGAAATAAAAAAAAAACAAGCTTGACAATATCTTCAAGGGGTAGAATTGATAGTGAATGGAGATAGGGGGAAAAAGGCTAAGAACAATAAAGTTCTGGGGAGAAAAGAAAGGACTCTGCATCCATACATGCCTATAAAATGAATTACATCCGTAACTGCATTATTTCTATTGAAATGCACTCTTAAGCCCTTCCTATGTGGCAGGTATCTGCTGTTTCTGCATGTCTATTTTCCATTCTCCCTTCCTCTCAAACAGCAATTTTATTTCCACACGCAGTGTGTCCATTTACAAGGAAGCCTCACCTTCCTCCAGACTCCAAGAGTGGTAAGGTGACCGCAGCCTGGCCAATGGAAGCATTCCATTACCCCAGTTACTGTAATTGATTCAGCAATGGACTGTTTCCCAAGAGAGACCAATAAAAGTAGAACGTTTGCTGGAACTCCCAAGAGAACTAAAATTGCTGAGATCACTGAACAGGTAAACTAGCAGGGTGGTGGCTCTCTTAAGTGCCGTGAGAAGAGAGCCTGCCTGTGACCAAAACCAACACCAAGAAAAGCAAAGCCAAGGAAGGGAAATAGATTCTTTGTTGATGTTGTTGTTAATCCTCACCTGAGGGTATTTTTTTTAAAAAAGCTTTCTTATTTTATTTTTTTGTTAGTCCTCACCGGAGGTTATTAGAGAAAGTGGAAGGGAAGGGGAGAAACACAGAGAGAGAAACATGGATGTGAGAGAGATACCTTGATTGGTTGCCTCCCAAACGTGCCCCCACCAGGGTGGGGATTGAGCCTGCCACTGAGATACGTGCCCTTGATCGGAACTGAAGCTGGCACCCTTCAAGCCGACGCTCTATCCACTGAGCCAAACTGGCTAGAGCTCACCTGAGGATATTTTCTCCATTGATTTCTTAGGGAAAGTGGAAGGGAGGGGGAGAGACACAGAGAGAGAAACATTGATATGAGAGAGACACTGACCCCCTAACCTGGGGCTGGGGGTAGAGCCTGCAACCAAGATACCTGCCCTTGACTGGAATCAACCCAAGACCCCAAGAATCCAAGACCTTCTGCCCAGGGGCCAAAGCTCTAACCACTGAACCCAAACCGGCCAGGGTGAGAAATAGATTCTTAAAAAAAAAAAAAAAAAACTTTATTGTTGAAAGTATTACATACATATCCCTTTTTTTTCTCCCATTGACCCCATCCAGCCCACCACCACCCCATGCCCCAGGCCTTCACCACCCCACTGTCCGTGTCCATGGTTATGCATATATGCATACAAGTTTTTTGATCACTTGAGAAATAGATTCTTAATGTCATCCTTTAAGTACCTAGGTTCTGAGCCTGACACTTTTCCATTTTATGAGGCAGTACACTCACTTTTTCTGCTTAAACCAGTTTGAACTGTGTTTCTGCAAACAAGAGAGTCCTGCTGTATAAGAACTGTAGTCAGTAGTGGGCCAGGCAACAAGAATAAAGTATCTGAAAGAGGGAGAAAGGATCAGTAAAAGAAGGGGAACAGAAAGTTTAAGAGGAAATGATTAGAAAATGCAGATAGAAGACTGACCTATTACCAACCCATCCTAAAAATAATCTCCTTCTACTGAACTTCCGCTTTATCAATTACCCTTTCCCAGAACTTAAAACATTTAACCTCCTATTGTGGCTAATTTTGTGCCTCTTTATCTCACCTACAAATCTGCATACCTTGAGGAGCAAGTAATCATAGGATTTCAGAGTTATCAAGTACCTGGGACAGACTTCCATTTCAAAAATTGAGGTAC
The DNA here is from genome assembly GCF_963259705.1 of Myotis daubentonii. Lineage (NCBI taxonomy): Eukaryota > Metazoa > Chordata > Mammalia > Chiroptera > Vespertilionidae > Myotis > Myotis daubentonii. Next base: position 37,365,692 of record NC_081856.1, on the reverse strand, counting down.
AGACCATATATGCTTTACCTTGGTATCCTAGATATATTCTTAATTGAAGGAATCAGTTAATGAAATGAAAAGAGAAAAGGAGATAGGAAATAAGAGAAATGAAGAAAAAGTGAGAGATTATAAGAAAATAAAGATTATGTATTTTGGGAAAGGGTGAAGGAGAGAAATTGGAAGAGAGAAGGAAAGAATAAGAGCAGGTAGAAGAAATTAGGACTATTGAGCAACATGTGTGTGTGTCTCCAGTTGTGGGCTACATTATAATGTTTTCCTCTTACACTTTTTTAAAATATATATTTATTGATTTCAGAGAGGAAGGGAGAGAGACAGATAGAAACATCAATGATGAGAGAGAACCATTGATTGGCTGCCTCCTGCACACCCCCTACTGGGGATAGAACCCACAACTTGGGCACGTGCCCTTGACCAGAATTGAACCCAGGACCCTTCAGTCCCCAGGCTGATGCTCTATCCACTGAGCAAAACCAACTCAGTAGATAGAGCTCTTTTAGACTTTTGACCCTTCCAAAATTCCTCTGCTTGTGCAAATAATAACATTTATTTTTTAATATTGTGAATGCACATCAAACACCAGAAGGAAGGCACTCTGTATGTGTTCTGGATGGCAGGGGGCATCCTGATTTCAATGGATGGAAGGAGACTGGAAACATCCTAGACCAGCGGTTCTCAACCTGTGGGTCGCGACCCCTTTGGGGGTTGAACGACCCTTTCACAGGGGTCACCTAAGACCATCGGAAAACACAAATATAATTACATATTGTTTTTGTGATTAATCACTATGCTTTAATTATGTTCAATTTGTAACAATGAAAATATATCCTGCATATCAAATATTTACATTATGATTCATAACAGTAGCAAAATTACAGTTATGAAGTAGCAACGAAAATAATTTTATGGTTGGGAGTCACCACAACATGAGGAACTGTATTAAAGGTTCGCGGCATTATAAAGGGTGAGAACCACTGCCCTAGACAGACTGGTGATGGGCTTATGGAAAGTTCTTCTTGATCATCATGGTAGATTGCATGTGGTTTTCAATTATTCCCTTCCCCTTTCCTTTAGGGTAATTATTCATCTTACTCATTGCCATGGAGCCTGCAGTGACTTCTGTGGAACAAACACACTTCCCTGCCCCATTGATATCAGCTATGGCTATGCGATTTACTTTGGTCAATAGCATTTTTGACCCATAACATCTAAGCAGAAGCTTTAAGAACCATAGCTAGTGTCTCTAGCTCTTTTTCTTTGGATGCAAAAATGGCATGATTCTAATAGGAGCTGCTCCTTTATCCTGGATCCTGGAATAAGAAGACATGTGCAATGGAGCCACTGCTAACCCTCAGGCACCTTTGTTATTCCAAGTTATTGAGATGGAGGGATCATTTGTTTCCAAAGCAGAGCTGACTTATGCATCATTAAATTGCCTTTGAAGCACGAACATCAGTTATTTTTTTAATGTATATTTATTGATTTCAGAGAAGAAGGGAGAAGGAGAAATTGAAACATCAATGAGAGAGAACCAGTGACCAACTGCCTCCTGCACACCCCCTACTGGGGATCAAGCCTGCAACCTAAGCATGTGCCCTGACTGGGAATTGAACCATAGCCTCCTGGTTCATAAGTCGATGCTCAACCACTGAGCCACATTGGCCAGGCAAACATCAATTACTTTTTAAAGTAAACTCCTGAGTTACTTTGTTTCCAGGGTTATATGCTCTGAGATAAAACTGATTCAGGAAAAAAATACAATGTGTGAAATATAATTTTATCTACGTTTATAATTTTTTCTTTTTTATTTCTCAATACCTATGTAGGACCTGAAAAAGAACCACCAAAAATCGACCCATACTCGTTACTACTCATATAACTCACAGATTCACAATGCCCAAGAATGCAATAAAAGAGAATCTCCATAAATTCTCCCAGCAGAGACTTAGATTGCTTTGCTCTCATTGCAGGAAAAATAGACTTTACTTTTAAATGTTAAAAAAAAAAAAATTATAAGGCTGTCTGTGTGTATAGGGAAGACCACCCCTTTCCTCACCACTACCACCATAAAAATATTTACAGACTATAAATATCTTGGTTTCAGGACCTAACTGGTCATCTGATAGTTCAGTAATAGTCTCAGTGCAGAAAGAAAAATATGTTTCTTGGTTTTAGAGGAAGGAAAAGGAAAACAACTCCAATAGTTGCATTTTTTAATTCCAAGCTACAAAGGAAATGTTTTCTTTCATGAAAAACCAGTGAAGCAAGACTCGCCTGAATTTTTATATAAAGCTTCCCCACCCCACCCCCACCCAAAAAAGCAATGGACTATAATAAGGTAACACCACCTCAGAAAAGGTGGGATTTTCACTTTATAAGGTATAATAATGGGCAAGAGTACTGCCAGCAATCCAGTATATATGTGAGTATGTATATATAGCTTTAGCCAACCTGCTACCCAGCTCTCCTCAAAAAAAAAAAAAAAAAAAATGAAAATTACTTTTCCCCTATATCTAAAAAAGAAAATTTCATTTTCAATCTTTCTTTTCAAATCACGGGGGGAAAGTAGGAGCTAGAGGGAAAAAATAAGGGATGGCTTTTATAAGTCATTTGAGTTTCAGTTTCAGGGACATTTCTCTAGTTTCCCTCCCCCCCCCCAAAAAAGTCTAGATACACATAAAAAGTAATAAGAAAAATATGCTGTTCACTGCATCCTGAATCCTCATCTTTCAAACTGGACCTGTTTGCGCGTGTCAGTGGGAGCCTGCCAGCTGTCGGAGCTATGTCCCTGCTGGGAAGTCCTGGTGCGAGAAGATCGTGTTTCTCCTGGAAGCACCCATCGCAATTTGCTAATATTCTTAAGGTGAAAGGGCACATTCGACGGTATCCACCAGCTTGGTTTGGGAAGATGTTGACTGCTGGGTGTTCAGAAAGAGATTTTTTTTTAAGATTTCAAATGTTTTCTGTTTATTTGGTTTTTTTAAAAGAAATATTCATCCATCAAATGAGTGGGTTAGATTTCCTTTCCTGTTTGGGAAAGAATCCGTTCTTTTCCCCTTTTTAGTGGCAATTTATTATTGTTACAAGATTAATCACTGGCCATAAATCTCATGTATCTAAGGTACTTGGCCTGCTCTTTGCTGCATCACTGTAAAATAGTAAATCTAATATAACAGATTGTGTCATCCAGTGTATGCGTTTTTGAAAGTGGAAGCCAAATGTAAGTAAATTGAATTGGCTGACTTCTAAGAACCAGAGAGCTGTATGAGGTAGTTTGGATGGAGTGCAATCTCAGCCCACCTCCGTCCTGCTCTTCCCCCTTTCAGAAACCAAGTTAATTGCCAGGCCCTGACTGCCGAAAGGCTGGTCTTTCTTGACCACGAAGGGCCGTTATGCAGCCTAATGAAATGGAATTTGGAATCTTCCATGGCTTTTCCTCCATCTCTCTGTGCGCAGACAGTTGTATCAGCCTTGCCCTAAATGCAGCCACTTTGCAGGTATGCGTGTCCTCCGACCCTAACTGCTCCAATCAGATGCCAATCAGATTTCTCAGGGGATTTTTAGAAGAGGAGGAAGTATCCCCTTCTTCCTGTGTGCAAGCACCCCTCCGCCCCCCCTTTTTTTTAACCAAAATGTGATGACATGGTGCAGAGGTCACAAACTCAACCAGGTCTTTGGGATCAAGCAAGTAACATAAAGAAGGTACGTGAGTAGGAGGAGAAGGTGGTGAACTACAGATTACATGTCCCATCCAAAGAGGTCAGTCGCTATTAGTTCTGGGCAAATTTTTCCCCATAATCATTCGATCTACTAAAGCCAAATCTTTCCTTTTTTCAAGGAAAATGGTGTATCAGTCAAGATTAATCAAGAAAAGAATACAAATCTAAATTTTTAAGACATATCCCAATTTTCATGTGTAGCTAACTTAAAAATGTTAAGTGCATACACACATATACACAGTTTACCAGATTAAGACTATAGGCCTTGCCTTGGTGATAGTGAGTGACACTTCTCTGGACATATAAATGGACAAAGTTAGCCTCTAAAAATATTTACTGAAGTTACAGTCTTAACTTTTTAGGATTGTTGGACACCTTCAGCTCAATAACTGTAGACTACTTAACTTTGTGATTTCATTTATTTATTCATTCATCCATCAAGTACTTATGGAGTGTCTATGCTAGTGGGTGGGTGTACAGAGAGAAATAAGACATGGTACCTGCTGTCAAGGAGCTTACAAACTACCCAGGGAGTCTAACATATAAACTAAGTTAATATGGGTGTAGGAATTTGTTGAATGTAAAGAGACAAGCTGTCATTGGGTTGTTTTTCAAACCAGTTCTCAAAACTACAGTGCTGCTCAGTCTTCTCCCTACTGTCTCATGCCCAGCTCCTCCCACCCTTCATATCACCTATGCTAATTAGTGCATGTGCTGCAGGACCTGGCTGTTTGCCAGCTGCTTCAGAGTCACTAAACTCCATGACTCTACCAAATTGTGCCCGTCAAGAAGTCAGTTACACAGGCCATCTTCTCAGACATTCGTCATACATGAAAGGGCAAACATAACCTAAGTCAGAGAGAAACAGTGTTTCTTGTTGCTCCCACTTTCATCATCCTGATTTTTCCTTTATCCTTTATACCGCTCACTCCCTCACCTAACATTCATCTCTCATACTTAGGTATAACAAAGCAAAGTGCCTGGCATGACTTTTAGGCACTAGAAAGTAATGGAATGAAATCCAATTTCTCTTATTAAAAAAGTGTGTCATCCTGCCTTAAACCTTGAAATATAAATAGGTATCCAAATACACCAAGACTGAGGAATGGCATTAGACTAGAAGGGTGTTCAGATGGCTGGGAATTATTCTCTCTATATATAATTTGTAGCCAAGTTTGAGGGTCTCTCTATATAGTTGAAAATCAATACCCCAAGAGTTTTTACTCATAGGACAGAAACTATCACATCACCTAGAATAAATTATAAACTATATTTAGGGAACAGTTGGTGCTTATTGAGCATGTTTTATCTTTTAAGCACTGTGTTCAAGGATTTTGCTGTTTAATTTAATAATTTATTTTTACAATTAGTAGGCTGTGTTACCACCTTTCCAGATGAGGAAACAGACTTGGGAAGATTGAATAATCTATGCAAAATCACACATTAGTCAGTGGCAAAGCCAGAGGGTAAATGCAAATCTGTCTGACCCTGGGCCCTTGCTCTTCCACTAAACCACACTATTACTTTAAAGCATACGCTGAGTAGATCCTTGCTCACCTAGTTATGACTTTACATTTACAGATCCCTTAGCTGCCACCTGTTCTTTAAGCCAAAAAAGCAAAAAAAAAAAAAAAAAAAAAAAAAAAAAACGACAAAGAACTAACAACTTCAAATACAGTCGTATTTGACCAGTTTTTCTTAACAAAACAATATGATTTCAGCCATGATCATGTCAAAGATAAGGTAAAATGCCTATGAATTGCTTTCCCTGGTAACAAGTACAATCATAAGATAATAAATGATTATTCTCTTGTAACTCACTGCATGCATAAACCAGCATCACTAAAACTGAGGATAGATGAATTTGACATCCATTTTACTCTATCAAATTATACATGTAAAAAAGCCAATCATACATCACCTTCTCAGGTTCTTAGGTCTACATTGAAGACCACAGATTCTACAGTCAACAGGAAGGTTGAAAAGGGTCTGGTATAGACCAGGTTCCCTCCCATTCAGTCCCCAATTCCATAAATCCATAGTCTAGAACTCCAATGAACTAGAGTTGACATCCCTAATGAACCACTGAAGGAAGTAGGGGAATAAATCTTAGGGTTTAATTTTTAGTGTAAAAAGACTCAGCAGGAAAAAACAAAGCAGGATGAGAGTAGAGCCTGGCCCTTTTCATATGACTCTGAACCAGTCCCTACGTCACTCCTCCCTCAGTATATGAACATTGATTTGAACTATTTGTAATAAATACAGCCACATCATGAGCCCTTGTCTGGTCACGCAGGGAGGGAAGAATCAGCTTTCTGCCTAGTGTGCCCACACTTGCCTTCAGACATTCTGCTTTCAAACTCTTGATCTGTGATGGTGAAAGAGACTCTAACTGAAATATTCCCCTGACCCATTCCAGAGCCCCCATTCTTTGCGTCCAGCCCTAGCCCCTCAAAATTAGAGGATGTTGATGATATTTTTCAGGTTATTTGTCCATTTACTTTTTAAAAAGTGACAGTTGTAAACCCTTGATATCTTCTGTTAATTTGGTCCCATTTGCAATGAATCTAGCAAAAATGTATGAAAGTATGTAAGGTATGTATAATCTTCCAAATTTTACATACAGCTTCTCAATTTTTTGTACTCCTTTGTTCATTTCAGTTGAGGATGGAAGGATTCTATGATACCTGTGCTCATGCTACCTTTTTCACCTGAAGTCTTTCACTAGGATTTCTTCTATGTGTCCTTGCTTAGGAAGTCATAACCCACCCCCCAACCCTTTTTGAAATTTTGATTAAAATACCAGTTTACATCAATGGGAATTTTCTGCTGTTCAAGGAAGGCTCTTGTGCCCAGAAAAGACTATTTAGAATTATAGAAGGTTTAAATATTCAATATAATGAAGTGCCCAATTTAAAACCCACATTTTCCTTAAGGTTTTAAATCCACCTAAGAGATTATTTTATTTTAACTATAAATCTAGTAAATTTTATGTAAAACAAGAACAATAATTTTTAGGAGAATCTTCAATTAATGTTTGGCCAACTAATGTAGACTGGACTCAATTCCACTTAAGCCATTTAATTTATGGACTTAATTAATTTCCCTAAGCACTTAAAACTTCATTTCAGATTAGTATATTTTATTTTAAAGAACTTCAAATGCAGCAGAGAAGCATCAAACAGACTGTCAAATTACAGTGGGAAGGCTGGGGAATGTTGGGGGAGGGGGAGGGAGGTAAGAGATCAACTGAAGGACTTGTATGCATGCATATAAGCATAAGGATGGACACAAGACACTGGCAGGGTAGGGTAAGGATGGGGGGTGGGGAGGTAGGGGAGGCTGGGGGAAGGTCAATAGGGAAAAAAAGGAGACATATGTACTACTATTTGTAATACTTTAAACAATAAAATAAAATTTAAAAAATAAAGAACTTCAAATGCATGATTAGGCAGGTACATAGCACTATTAAGCAAATCCTTTCTAGAATTTATACAACTTTTTTGTCTAAGAAATTGTGTGTATATGTGTGTGTGTGTGTGTGTGTGTGTGCAGAGAAAGAGAAAGAAAATCTCAAATTCTCATAAATATATCAATAGTCTTAAATTTTAGGCAACTTCTCTTAACAACTTTCAGCTTAAAATAATAAACTTTTATTTATCAATTAATTAATCAATCAACCTTTCGAAGTTGGCATTACAGGGTTAATCTCCCAAATTAGCTAAGTTTCAAATTCTCTTCAATACAACAAGCTATTTATGTAATAGTATACACAGATTATTTTGAGTTTAACACAAAATTAGTTAAGCTCTGAATTTGTGTCCTCATCATTGAATAACATAATCAATAAAATGAACTCAAGAACTACATATCAAACTCCAGAACACCCAAGCCAAAAGTGTAGTCTTTTCCAACAGCAATGGGACATGGACAAAACCTGACCTTATTGTAGGCCACAAAAAATCCTTGATAAATTCTACAAAATGAAATTAAACAGGAGAAGTTACATACCCAAAATATATAATAAATGAAAAATAAAGAATAAATAGAATCATTGAGTTAAAAATTTAACAAATGGGGCTTCATCAAACTAAGAAGCTTCTTCATAGTGAGGGGCACCATCAACAAAACAAAAAGACAATCTAATGAATGGGAGAAGATAGTTTCAAAAGATAGATCTGATAATGGGGTTGATATCCAAAATATATAAGGAACTTATACAACTCAGTAACAAAAAATAAACAATCGATCAAAAAATGGGCAGAGGACATGCCCAACTAATATTTGACTAGGCAGCTAAGAATACTCAAGGAGGAAAGAATAGTCTCTTTAATAAGTAGTGTTGGAAAAACTGGATATTCACATGTACAAGAATAACACTGGACCTATCTTACACCACTCACAAAAATTAAAATTTTAAATGGAATATGTGAAAGCATAAGGCTCCTAAAAAAAAAACATGGGAAAAAGCTACTATATGTTGTCTTGGTTACAATTCTTTTTGATATGACATTAAAAGCAGAAACAACAAAAGCAAAAAATAAAAAAGTGGGATTACATCAAACTAAAAAATTTTCTGCACAGCAAGGGGAGAACCAAGATGGCAGCATAGGTTAATGCTGGAGTTTGCTGCTTTGAACAACTACTTCAAAAGTGAAACTAAAAGACGGAAGGGACATCACCCAGAACCACAGGAACACTGGCTGAGGGGAAGTCCTACAACTAGGAGGAAAGAGAAACGCATACGGACATTCAGAGGAGGCGCAGTGCTGAAGTCAAATTCTGAGGTGCGGAGTGTGCGGAGCGGGCTGGCAGCGGAGGGCGCGGTTGTTGTTTTCAATCGGGAGGGAGTCGCAGACTCTGAGCTCCAGATACAGGCGCGTCTTTAGGGACCCAGACTCAAACGGGAGAAGCGGGACTATCTGGCTTCGGTCAGAGCGAGTGCAGCTTTCTCTCCGAGCTTTGCAGCGGGTGCTGGGACTCAGAGAGGCAGAGCCCCTGGGGACAGGACTGAGAGCCGCCATAACTGCTCTCTCCGGCCCACCCTGTTGATCCTGTGCGACCCGCCCCGCCCAAGCCCTGCACAGAGGCATTTGCCGGATAGCCTCAGGCAAAGGCTAGATTAGCACCTCCCTAGAGGACAGAAGTTCTCTCACTGCTGACACAGCTGATTCTCATAGCCACTTGGCCTGGAGGTCAAACCCTCCCTGGGATTAGCTACAACAATCAAGGTTTAACTATAAGACTGCGAACAAAGACCACTAGGGGTGCACCAAGGAAGCATAACAAAATGCGGAGACAAAGAAACAGGACAAAATTGTCAATGGAAGATATAGAGTTCAGAACCACACTTTTAAGGTCTCTCAAGAACTGTTTAGAAGCCGCCGATAAACTTAATGAGATCTACAAGAAAACTAATGAGACCCTCGATGTTATATTGGGGAACCAACTAAAAATTAAGCATACACGGACTGAAATAACGAATATTATACAGACTCCCGACAGCAGACCAGAGGAGCGCAAGAATCAAGTCAATGATTTGAAATGCGAGGAAGCAAAAAACACCCAACCAGAAAAGCAAAATGAAAAAAGAATCCAAAAATGCAAAGATAGTGTAAGGAGCCTCTGGGACAGCGTCAAGCGCACCAACATCAGAATTATAGGGGTGCCAGAAGATGAGAGAGACCAAGATATTGAAAACCTATTTGAAGAAATAATGACAGAAAACTTCCCCCACCTGGTGAAAGAAATGGACTTACAGGTCCAAGAAGCGCAGAGAACCCCAAACAAAAGGAATCCAAAGAGGACCACACCAAGACACATCATAATTAAAATGCCAAGAGCAAAAGACAAAGAGAGAATCTTAAAAGCAGCAAGAGAAAGAAACCCAGTTACCTACAAGGGAATACCCATACGACTGTCAGCTGATTTCTCAACAGAAACTTTGCAGGCCAGAAGGGAATGGCAAGAAATATTCAAAGTGATGAATACCAAGAACCTACAACCAAGATTAGTTTATCCAGCAAAGCTATCATTCAGAACTGAAGGTCAGATAAAAAGCTTCACAGATAAGGAAAGGCTAAAGGAGTTCATCACCACCAAACCAGGATTATATGAAATGCTGAAAGGTATCCTTTAAGAAGAGGAAGAGGAAGAAAAAGGTAAAGATACAAATTATGAACAACAAATATGCATCTATCAACAAGTGAATCTAAGAATCAAGTGAATAAAGAATCTGGTGATCATAATAGAATCAGGGACATAGAAAGGGAATGGACTGACTATTCTTGGGGGGGAAAGGGGTGTGGGAGATTCAGGAAGAGACTGGACAAAAATCATGCACCTATGGATGAGGACAGTGGGTGGGGAGTGAGGGTGGAGGGTGGGGCGGGAACTGGAAGGAGGGGAGTTATGGGGGGGAAAAAGAGGAACAAATGTAATAATCTGAACAATAAAGATTTAATTAAAAAAAAAAAAAGAAGTTGTACCATGGAAAATTACCAAAGGAAAAAAAAAAATTTTCTGCACAGCAAATGAAACAATAAACAAATTTAAAAGGCAACCTATGGAATGGGAGAAAATATTGTAAACCATTCATCTATTCTAAAGGATTAATATCCCAAATATATTTTAAAATATGATGCAACTCAATAGCAAAATAAATATAATAATACTTTGATGAAAACTTGGACAAATGACCTGACTAGAAGACATACAAATGGCTTACAATTACAAATGGCCTACAGTTAAGAAAAGGTGCTCAACATCACAAATCATCAGGGAAATGCTAATCAAAACCACAATGAGATGTCACCTCACACCCCTTAAAATAGCTATTATTAAAAAGACAAGAGCCCTGGCCAAGTGGCTTAGTTGATTTGAGTGTTATCCCATACACCAAAAGATTTTGGGTTAGATTTCCCCTCAGGGCACATACCTTGGTTGTGGGTTTGATCCCCCGTTAGGGTGTGTATGGGAGGCAACCAGTTGATGTTTTTCTCTCTCCCTTTCTAAGATCAATAAAAAACATATCCTTGGGTGAGGACAAGAGAAAGAAAGAAAAAGAAAGAAAGAAAGAGAGAGAGAGAGAGAGAGAGAGAGAGAGAGAGAGAGAGAAGAAGAAGAAGAAGAAGAAGAAGAAGAAGAAGAAGAAGAAGAAGAAGAAGAAGAAGAAGAAGAAGAAGAAGGAGGAGGAGGAGGAGGAAGGAAGGAAGGAAGGAAGGAAGGAAGGAAGGAAGGAAGGAAGGAAGGAAGGAAGGAAGGAAGGAAAGAGAGAGAAGAGGAGAAAAGAAAACAAGAGAAAAGAAAACAAGAAGAGATAGTAAGTGCTGATGAGACTGGAGGAAAGGGAACCCTTGGGCACTATTGATGGGAATGTAAATTGTTTCTGCCACTATGGAAAACAGTATGGAGATTTCTCAAAAAATTAAAAAACAAAAACAGACTCAGAAAGAGAGGACAAACTGATGGTTGCTGCAGGGAAGGCTATAAGAGAATGGGTAAAAAAGGTAAAGGAAAATAAGAGGTACAAGGTTCCAGTTATAAAATAAACAAGCCACAGAGATGTAATATACAACACAGGGCATATAGTCAATAATATTGTTATGACCTGGTGGCAGATGAATATTAGACTTAATGTGGTGATCACATTGTAAAGTATAAAAATGTTGAATCACAATGTTGAAACTAATATACTACTGTATGCCAACTACACTTTAATAAAAAAATTAAAGACAAAAGGGTTATAAAGTAAAACAAACAAAACAGCAGAGAATTATCCACTTTTATTAATCACTATCTACAAGAGCTATCTGCACTCCCATGTACATTGCAGCATTATTCACAAGCCAAAACATGAAAACAGCCTAGTGTTAACAACAGACGAATGGATAAAGAAAATGTGTGTACACACACACACACACACACACACACACACACACACACAATGGCTATTATTCAGCCATGAGAAAGAAGGAAATTCTGTCATTTGCAGCAACTTGGATGAATGTTGAGACTATTATGCTAAGTGAAATAAGCACGACAAAGAAAGACAAATACTTTATGATCTCACTTATATTTGGAATCTAAAAATGTCAAACTCATAGAGAGAGTGGTGGACTGGTGGTTGCCAGGGGTGGAAGGTTGATATATACATATATATATACACATATATATTAATCATCACATTGATTGTATACCTTAATCCTGAAAAATGTTGTATGTCAATTATATCTTAATAAGGCTGGGGGGAAAGATGAAAAAAGTACCTTAGGAGGAAAAGATGGCTCCAGGTCAATATTGGGAAAGCAATTTTCCCAGAAATTTATTTGTCTCACTGGCCAGAATATTATCATTTCATGCTCCAAAGGATCTGGGATTCTATAAAGAAGAAAGAAAGAGACTGGTAGATGACTATTTGTTTCTGAAATAATGAGAGTTGGAAGAGGGAAAAATTCCTTGGAAAGGGTTTCATGAAGGAAGTGAAACAAGAGCTAGATGGCAAAAGTTAGATATGCAAAAGAAGACAGAAAGGGTTTACTCTAGTGGCATAAACAGCATCACCAGAAGTAGAATGCAGATTTGAATGATTAGCCTCACACATGCAGAGAACAGATGAAGGTGGAGACTGCCTGGGAGCAATGGAGAAGACTGAATTGGTGGAGATGTTGGTCAGGAAGGCTTTGGATTTGACATGGAGCATATTAAGGATCTACTGGAAGTTTTGAAGTAAGAGGAAGAACGTATTTAAGTAACAGTTTAAGAAAGCTTTCTGTGGTTGCAGAATGTGGTATAGATTAAAGTGGAAAGAGATTGGATCTATTTGCTTATGAAGTCACTGAAAAACATTCAAGTGCTTTCACGGCAACAATTATGGTTGTTGCACAACCGAAGGTCTTAGAGTTACCCTAACACAAGTGTTTCCTGACTAATGGTTCACAAACTGGCAATCATCCATGACATGCTCACTAATCCCCCCGAAAATGTGCCAGTCGTTCTTCAGACTTCACTAACAGTCATTGTCAGAATAACACTGTCACTATATTTTCAACATATGAGACATTCTTTATTTTGGATTGTGGCAATTGAGCTTTTGAGAAGGAAATATACATGGTGATTTTTGAAAAGCAGGCCATTTTTATTTTGGTCAATATCTTTTAAGTTAAGTGTTGATGGCATCCATGTGTGGAGAAGTGTGTGAAGACTAATTTTTATGCCAGTGTCCTTTTCAAACACTGTGCATCAAAAGCCTGGTTTAATGGCCTGCCTGACTCACTCTCCTTTCCTTCCCCCCTCCCTCCACTCCCCACCCCTGGGGCAACTCAGATTTCTGCCTCAGGCTGAAGCTTAGCCCCACCCCCAGCTTGAGGACCAATCTTCCTCCCTCCTATTAGCCAGGCAATTCTGGAACCTTAAGCAAGTAGCTCAGTGACTCAGCAACCCAGAATGAAGTCAGCCTTGCTTCTGGACATAGTTAACCTTTGAATCCCTTTTAATAACTAGGTTCTGATAGTGTTTTTCTTTGTTTAATATCCTGTTGAGATGCCTGATCCAAAGCCCATCCCTCCATACCTGAAGTCCTACCTGGGTCCCATTGGTCCTCCCAATGGCCAGTGTCCGAACCCTGAGTCCCAAGCCTTCTACTCTCTACTCTCTGCCAAGCCTTCCTGATGCTTCTTCTCTTCTTGTTGACATTTCTAGCCATTGCTAGTTGTCAAATCTCCAGCATCTCACTTGCCAGTACTTATTTCCTCCTATTTCCTATTGCTTAGAGTTGTCTGGTCTCCTGAGTCAAGTCTGTTGAACAGCTAGTTACAACCCTGATTCAGACTTGTCCTTCATTTTTATAAATGCTTACATCTCAGGACCAATCCTTCAACCTTTTGTTTGTGAAAACAATCCCCACCCCACCCCCCCAAAATATTAATACATATTTATTCTTCATGTTTTTTTCTTTACCCTAACTTTCCAAAAAAGTAGCCAGGCCTTCATATTTCCTCGACACAGAGAATTTGGCTGAGAAGAAGGCAGAACCAGCTTAAAGAAGATGGTTTTTTTCATCTTTTGGAAAAACTTACTGAAGTGTTTATTTTAAAGATCCTGAATGGGTAGAACAGAGAACCGTGTTTTCTGTGATAAGTAAGAGGAGTGTGGACCCAGGCCCATCCAAGGGGAGCACAAGTCAACTGGGAGTTGACAAGACCTCCGAGAGCTGGATGCAGGAGTTACCAAGAAACCTTGGCCCAGGAACGCCCAGTGCCTATGTTTCCCACTCCCAAGTGTGGTACAGGTGGGGCACAGCTGCAGAAAATGAAAGGGCTGTTCTAGCTGGAATGAAGGTGTCTCAGTGAAGAAGCAGTGTGTGGACTGGTGATAGGAGGGGAGCAGCAGAAATGAGACTGGTAATCCCTCTTGCCTACTGTGACAAGGGTTCAAAGAGGAATTCAACTTTAATTTTTTAATAATCCTAGATAACATCACTATAAGTAAGACATGAACCCTGTCTTCAAAAAATTTCAAGATATATATGGAAAACAAAACAAGGTCATTTATATTATATAAATATAGTAGTATATATAATATAGCGTAATAAAACACTATGAAATCCTATCTGTGCCATTAGAGTTGTTTAAAAAAAACTTATCTCTGATTGGAAGATTCAGAAACATCTTTGTGGAGATTTAAAGAGATTGGTACAATTTACGTAAGCAAAAAACCCTCAAGTTGGGAAAGAACAAGAAGTTAAGCAACATTCAGTGGGAAGTCCATTTGGCTGGAACTTGCGATGCCTAATGTGTCATGGATGCAATAAAGTTAGAGATGAAACAGGACAGGACATTCTGTTCCGCCAACAGGGAGAACAGAGTATGCAAAGTGATCAGAATAACTGTGTTAGCAATGCGGGAGACTAATTCCAGACAGTATAGAGCCATTCCGCACCGCGTTGAGGATTTGTTAGAACATATACGCAAACGAGTGATCTTCTATCCCATTTACAACAAATAGCAGAATCAATCAACATAAAACAAAATTGGCAACTGCTAAATTATGAGATTTTCAATCTGACCTGGAAAGTTAGACTTAGTAAATACAGGGACCAACAGGGGAGGGGGCGTTCAAAAACAACTAAAAGAAGCTATAATTAGTATATCTTATATGGGGGAAAAAACACACAACTAACCAGTGAATAAAATGTCATTGTAAATTTTTCACAGGGCAAAAAAATCTCAATAAAAATAGTAAAATAAATTAATAAAATAAGAAGGAAAATGGAAATATTAGAAATGTTCAACTGTACTCTATAGAAAATTGATCAAGGAATTAAGTCGATTTGGTATAATTCACTCCAGAAAAATAGTTTCTCAACCAGAATATGTCATCAGTGGGAAAACTCTGATGAAATGATTTATGCTTACGCCATGGTGTGAGAATGGAAGCACCCTGGGGCACAGCCTTTGTTTTACACACTGCTAAATCATCAGCACTTAGCACAGTAGAGGCCACCCAATACCTTTTACATTTTATTCCATTCAGTCTACACGAAAATTATTGATTGAGTACTCACTGGGTAACCAGTCTTCATCAGGGATCCTGGATAGAGCTATGCACGAGAGGCATTGCCCTGGACCTCAGGGCTCTTACAGTGTCTCAGGGGCCACGGGGAAAGCTTCTGGGCATGCTCTGCTGTCTAGAGAAGCCCCCTGGCCTCTGAGTCCACTTTCTGTTCCTCTGGGTCTCAACATGTTGACGCTGAAGGCTCCTTTCTCGCTCATGATGAGCAATGTGGAGCAAGGTCTCATAATTTACTTAGTCTTTTCCAGATTCTTCTCTTAAAAAAAAAAAAATTGAAATATTTAAAAAAACAAAACTGGCAGCATTTTCATCATTTCCCCCACCCCTCTGGAAGTATTTATTTATTTATTTATTTGATAGATTTTTATTGACTTCAGAGAGGAAGGGAGAGGGAGAGAGAGATAGAAACATCAATGATGAGAGAAATCATTGATCAGCTACCTCCTGCATGCCCCACACTGGGGATCAAGCCCGCAACCCAGGCATGTGCCCTGACCTGGAATGGAATTGTGATCTGGTTTAAAGGTCGATGCTCAACCATTGAGCCACCATGGCTGGGCTCCTCTCTCGAAGTAGTTAGATGCAACTGTGTATCAAATTATTCTGATGCTCAACATAGTAGAGACTGGAAAATAACGCTCTCCAACAGGTAAATTAGAATTCAGGAGTCCAGTCCAACCTCGCTAGGAATGTACATTATTGCCCCACCCCTTCAGAAATGATGATGCTGGTTGCTTATAACTTTGTATTTTGCCATTTGATAGCAATCGGATTATTTTCAGAATGAACATCAAGGTAATCCTTGTTCCATCTTCCTATATAGTTGTCAAAAATATCCTTTTCTTCATATCTACCAAATCACAGTTTCTGGACTTGAGAAATGATGAAAGTTTTTCTCTTCAAACACTCAGGATGGTTACAAAAAAGAAACCACTCCTGGGCCCAGTGCTGACAAGTGCTCAACTACGTTACTGTCTCACAAAAGAGAAACTATCGCTGGGTTTGGGTTCCTCTTGGAACACCAAAGTTAAAACAGATTTCAAGTTCTACTAACAATACTCCCTGGCCATTTCAGTTCAGGGAAAGGCCCTCCTCTGTGTGGACATACTGAGCATATTTGATTTCTCAAGCCAGGATTGTAAAAAGATATTGGTCATGAAGAAAGCAAAGGAGGTCTGGACACCAGCTTTGTCTTCCCACTCTGGGCCACCAACCTCTTCCTCCCTTTGCCCTGATTTCCACATCACTCGCTCTTCCTCAAATCCCAGCTCATCCGTTTAACACATACACAGAGCACCTACATCACTAAGGCTGTTTGTTATTGAAGGGAAAACACTCTTAGTCCTTTTCTGTTCCCCTGGTCCAGGGCATCTTGCCATGTGTGTGAGGGGTGAGGAGACGGAGGTGTGTGTGCTCAGAGGCCAGGGAGGGCTTGAGAGACAGCCTGGATGCCCATCAGGGTGCATCGGGCTGGTAGTTACAGATCCACCAGTAGTCACAGCAAAGACAGTTTAACAAGCCACGCTTCTCTATTCACCTTCATTAGTTGCCCCATCACAGTGCTTGGAGGGGCCAGAACATGCCCTTTGTGAATCCCATCTCCAAGACTCAATCCTTTAGAGCAAGACCGAAATCCCACCCAGGGTCTGACACAGTAGAATTCTCACAAGCAAAACTTCTCAGGGAAAGAGCGATAAACCTGGCTCCTCCCGAAGTCTTCTCCAGCAGATGTCCTTCCCAGGCGAACAGGAGCAGGCAGCAAGAAACAAGTGAGCTCAGGTTTCGCTGGGATGTGATTACTACTGTGGGGAAAGGAGAGGGGGTGGATGGAGAGAAAATCTGACCCTACTTTGGATTTGGGAAAAAAAAAAAGCTGGCACTTTGGCAGTCCATCCACAAGTGCTTTCTGAATGCCAAGTGCACGGTAGAACCCAGCCAGAAACAGACCTCCGGTGCTTTGTGATAAGCCACTGTTTCATTCGCTCTGCTTCTCAATAGTGTCAGGTGAACAGAAGCCTGCGCTGCAACCTTAGAACAGAGAGCAGCGGCTGCAAGGCAACCAAACACCCGGCTCCTCCTTGGTGCCGCACCGCCAGGCTGGGGGAGGAGGAGGCCGGCTTTCTTCTCCTTAAAGAAAGATCTTGCTACTTTGCCCTTTTTCCTAACCTTTCCTTTTCTGCTGTGTACTCCAGTCAGGTTTATCAGCCAGTGGGCCAAGTTGGACCAGCTCACGCCACGCCTTTGCCTGGTCCACTGCACCCTTGGGGGTTCCCAGGGTGAAGAGTTTGACTTCAACACCATCTGCGCTCCCTTTATATTTTGCAGAGTGTCAGGGCACTGGCCTGGGAGTCAAACACACTGCACTTGGACTTGGACTGTGTGTCTTGGGCAATGTGCTTTCCCTCTCTGAAACTCAGCTTCCTCATCTGAAAAATGAGGATCAATACACCTGCCCTTCAGTGCTCTGTTAGGGATAAGACATACAATACTTACCACAGGATCTAGCACCTAGAAAGCACTTAAACAGTAGGAATTGGATGCAAGTATGCACATAACAGGTATGCAAACACATGGAATTTAGTTTACCTGGAAGGTGCTGTCGATGCTTCCTCCCACTGATCTGCCAGGTTCAACCCAAATCTCTCCACCTCTGGAAAAATCTTGCCCAACTTTGTAGAGTTCAGTGCTTTTTGCTGTGTTCCTGAAGCAAACTGTTTGAGCAAATCCACATTGCTGAATTCTTGTGCTGTTGAATGTGGTCATTTCTCTGTCTGTCAGTCTGTCCTGCTGTCCACAGAACTCTTGGAAGGCAGAGGAAAGATTGTTCAGTGTGATGGTTGCAGGCACAGCCTCTGGGGCCACACTGCCTGTTAGCAAATCCCATTCTCTTCTTGCCATTTAAGTGTGCCTTGCTGGAATGGGGAGTGATTCTAATAGTACCTACCTCCCATGGTTAGTGTAAGAGGGTGCCCAGCATGTAGAATTGTTGGTTTTATTTATTATTATCTCCCAGTGTCTGGGGGATAGCCAGTGCTTGAGGCATGGGAGTTGGAGGAACCAGAGAACCACTGAAAATAATAAGGATTCATACATTTCATGGGGGGGTTAGGAGGCAACACATCATATAGTGTTTCAAGAATGGCTAAATTGGTTCCAAAAGAATTAAAAACAGGATCTTGTAGAGATATTTGCTCACATGTGTTCTTGTAGCATTATCCACAAAGGCCAAAATGTCAGAGAAATGGAAATGTCCATCAATGGATAAAGAAAGTAGATATATTTACAATGGAATATTATTCAGCCTAAAAAAGAAGGAAATTCTGTCAATGCTACAACACGGATGACTCTTTGCCGGGGTCCAGCCCCAGCAGGTCCAGGGGTCCCCAAAGGTGTGGACGGAGTCGGCGAAGAAGGAATGATACGGAGACAGCGTTCAGTTGATCAGCAGCCTAGCCAGGATCTCTAGCCCGGATCTCCAGCCAAGTTCTGGTCTGGATCTCCAGAGAGGTTCTGCTTCGGATCTCCAGCGAGGCTCTGCAGCCATGTTCCCTCGCTAGGTTCCCCAGCCAGGCTCTGTCCAGGCTCTCCAGTCAGGTTCAGTGTCCAGGTTCCAGTCAGGTTCTCCTGCCAATCTCTGTAGTCAGGTTCAGTCCAGGATCCCTTGCCATGTTCTCCTGCTAGGCTCTGTCTCTAGGCTCCGTGTAGATTCTGTCTTCTTGATTCTGTTCTAAGTTCTGAGTCTTTCTGTCTTGTTACAACTGTATTTATACCAGTTGATTTAATCCTATCAATCTCTATTACAAAGGTTAGGGCGTTTCTTATCTCCATTCCAGGGAGAAAAGATTATGTAGTTCAAGCATGATTGTTCGTAGTTAAAGGGATTAATTACCAGCCTGGCACTTAGTTGAGGGGTTTTATTCCCTCCCTAACTTCAGGGGAAAATCCCTACCTGGGGATTCAACCTTTCTCGGAGAGGTGACCTTGGTTAAAACACAGCGCCAAGAAGGTGAGCAAACATATTAAGAACAGTATGCCATATATGCCAGGTCCCTTGAAACAGCAAGGATGGACCGGCTCCCGGCAAATCTTGAGGACATTATGCTAACCGAAACAAGCCAATCACAAAAGGACAAATAATATATGATTCCGCATTTATGCTATCACTACAAAACCAAAAATTTCCATTCGATTGTTGAATTTGTCAACAGAATTTATGGTAATATTTATTTTAATGCCAGAAGTTTTATCTTCCAAGATTGACTATCAAAAATCTTTCCTCTGATTCCATGAAGAAGCAAACTAAAAAAAAAAAAATCAAGCCATTATTCTGATTTTTAACTTATTCTGATTTTCTATTTGAAGCATCTGAAGACACGGATGTAAAACTAGCCTCCTTGAACTATTTACAAAGTTCTTTTGTGCTAATGGAGCCAACACATTAAAGGTTTCTTTTGATTATAAAAAAAATCTAATAAAAAAGTATAACTAAAAGGAAAAAAATAATCTATGATTCCGTTTATATGAGGTACTTCCTGTAATTGAACTCATAGAAACAGAAAGTAGAGTGGTTGCCTGGGGCTGGGGGAGGGGAAATGGGGAGTGTTCAGTGGCTATAAAATTTCAGTCACGCAGGAAGAGATAGTTCTGGAGACCTGGAATATGAACAAGGTGCATATTCAGTTGACCCTGAACAACACAGGTTTTGAACTGTGCAGGTCCATTTATTTGCAGATTTTTAAAAATAAATGCCTGTACAGTTTATGATCTTCAGTTGGAAGTCTCTGGAAATGGTGGGCTACCTGTATGCACTGATTTACACCATTTCATATAGGGGACTTGAGCATCTATGGATTTGGGTATGGGGGTGTGAGGTCCTGGAAACAATCTCTCACAGCTATGAGGAACAATGTAACTTTGGGGGGAGTAAAAAGTTATATGCAGATTTTTGACTGCATGGGGATCTGTGCCCCTAATCCCTGCATTTTTTGAGGTCAACTATAGTCAACAATATTGTACTTAAAAATTGTTAAGAAGGTAGCTTTATGTGATGTGTTTTTTCACCATGATTTTAGAAAGATCGATTTAAAGCCAAAAGGAGAACTAAATTGGATGTGTCAAACTCAGCACAAGCCTGTGTCTGCCTAGCTCCACCTCTGAGGTAAGCGCTGGTATACACGGGGCAGTCAAAATGACACCGAGTCAGGGTTCTTTCAGTACATATGTCTCCATGTCGGTACAAAGGCGTTTGTTTTTCTGAGCACCCACTAACATCATTTGAGAGTCGTGAGGCATTCAAATGGGAAAAGCTCTACCAAATGAATGATGTCTGAAGTGTTCGTGCTTTACTCTCAATGCTCAAGAGTAGTGTGCTTTCCAAACTAGCCTTCTGCTGGATAGCTTGCTTTATTTTTCCTTGTAGGATCTGTCTCCACTGGCATTCTTATTCATTGGGTTATTGGTCTGTTGCCCACCAGTAGAATATAATTCCATGAGAGCATAAACTTGGTTTTGTTCACTGTTCTATTCCCAGGATCTGAAAGAGTTCCTCACACATGGTAGATGCTCAATAAACATTTGTTGAATGAATGAATGAATGAATGAATGAATGAATGAATAAATAAATAAATAAATCCCCTATTAGGGGAAAGACAGGGGAAAATACATAGTTCTCAGCTTGGCCAGCAAGGGTGAGGCCATCCCTTGACCAAAGGCTAACTTGAATAGGAAATTGTCTTTGGAAGGGTAGAATCCCTTTATCTCTTTTCATTGCACTACTTTATCCCCTCCCGTCCCAGGATGCAGACCTCAGAGCCACTCTGCAACACAGTGAATATGAATTTAGTTAGGATTCCTTAACTAGATATGATCAGGACATACCAAATTTTAGACAATTTTAGTGGCCAGTTAATTCCAGGAATTAATTGAACTTAGTGGCAAGCAGTCATTAGACATAGGGGGTAGGAGAGAGTGAATCACTCAGGTGGGGCCAAGGAATACTTATATCCTGAGTCATTTCAGTACAGTCGCAGATAATATCACTTGAAACTGTGCTCAGGAGCAAAGAGAGGTGCCTGAAACACACAGGCTTAGAGTATTACCCAGGTATTCATTTACTCAATTAAAACGCTTCCTCTTTATTTCTTTGTAAAGCTAACCAAATGTTCTACCAAAGATGTCTGCTGGTTTGTCAGGCTTAGGACCCTGGGATTGCAAAGTCACTCTAAGGATCCTGGTGCCTTCTCTACAGGCTAATGAGGAGGCTGAAGCACACTTCTTGCATTTTAACTGGTGGAGTCCCTCTGTCTATGACCATGAAGATGGTTTTGTTCATACTGACACTCAGTCCCCTGGAGCCAGTATGTTTATCTGCAGCCTCTAATGTCATTCATTCCTCTTTGTGGCCCAGAAAGGATTATTTTTGCATGCTTCATTTGGGATTTTTTTATGAAATGCTGGGTGAGAGCTCTTTCTAATCTAGAATGATAATTGGAGACGCTACCAAAGCTTTGGAGGGAGAAGATACTAATTTTTTTTTCTCTTTATTTTTCTGTGAAACAATCCTGGGGAAGAGGTTTGGGGAACTTGGTTGGGCTTATGATCCCCCTGCATCAACAAACAGCAACCCAAGTTGTCAATAGCTGACTTTGCACAGAAGTTTCGAAACCAGAAACCAAAATAACTACCAATAAGAACGTACTGACAGCAAGATTTCACGGCATTTTCCCAGTTGTGTAAGCCAGGCTCCCTTTCACCTTCCCGCCCAGGGATCATTCTATAGGGAGGGATCATTTTCCTCTTCCTGACCCAAGCCAGTGCCCCATGAATGCATCTGTAGTTTATAAGACTCCTCGGGCAGATTGGATGTGGCAGGGAAAGACTTTGGAGGGATCAGAGCAGGAGACGAGCCTGGGTCGAGGCTGTGAGCTCTCTCTCTCTCCCAAACTCACTCTTGAGCAGGGTGGCCCGAGGAGAGCTCAGGGTCCAGGGGTTTTCACAAAGAGTGAGCATGTTTATACAAGGAAAGTCCAGACCAAAAGCACAATCAGTTGCAGTATTCAAAGGGGAAATGGAGTCAAGGAAGGCCAGCAGGAAGCTTCCAGCAGAAGTGAGTGAAAAAGGAAGAAGGTTTTCTCGCAGACCCACTGAAGAGCGGTGTGTAAGTGATGTTACCGTTAATGATAATAATGATGGAACAGCAACAGCTACCATTTACTTATTAAGCACCTGTCATGTCCCACTGTCACAAATTCTTCCCGTACCTTAACTCGTTCGGGCATAATGGGAGGTGTGCGACCGACTGCACCGCCACCTCTCAGATGCTGGTTCCAAGGCTTTGAGAAATGAATAATGTGGCCACGGTCACAGAGGAGAGCTAGGACTTCAGCGCAGGTTCTTCTGACCCCCATGTAGCTGTCCCAGTCCCTGGGCAGCAGCCTGAGAGCTTCGGAGTGAACTCTGGGTGGAATATTCGAGTTCTGACTTGTTCCCTCCTTCCTCCAGCTACCTGTTTGTCAAGCACGCACAGAGGGAAAAGAGGTAAACTGAGGCGATTCCTGCTTTATTCCTCTCCCAGGGGCAGCTTTCTGCCCATTTCCTGGTCCTTGTGAGGGGATGGCAGGTAGCAATGAGACATCCTTAGAAGGTCATTGGTCATGCCACACTCGCTGCATGACATATCCACCCAAGCCTCCTTGGTTTTAATTGCTTCTTTATCTTTCCATCTGGAAGCTCCATTTTTCTGTTTCTAAAAACCCTGTAGCCCAGCTCAGCTTTTGCTGACTCCTCACGGGCCTTCCCATGCACATTGCTTCCTCCAGCAGCCCAGGAGGAAGCAGCCGAATGGGAATGCTAAGGTGAAGCCAGTGAGCCCAGGCAACGTCGCCTTGGCAGTGGCTCTCTAATTGGGCAAGGGGCAGGCAAGGGCTCCAAAGAACACAAATATTCCCATTATTCTTTTTGGCAGAATTAATGGATAAATGCTTTAACGAAAAACAGGAATATGATGAAGAGAGGCTGGAAGAAAGGGGGACAAACTTCTGACTAGACAAAACCCCACATTGGAGCTCATCTTCTAGGCTGCAAAGATGACTTCAATTGTGGAGTCACCCAGACAAGAGTCTTATCTCCTATGTTCTCAGAAGTTGCTACCACATTTCGAAGCGCCACACATTTTGGTTTTCTGTTGTGGGAACAAAAACATTTTTCCTTCCCAAAGCTAACTACAATAATGATGAAGTGGATGCTGGTAGCTACCATGTATATAAGACCCTGTGCTAAATACTTATGTAATGATGATGATGATGGTGATAAATATGAGAACTCACAATTTCATACTTTACCATGTGCCAGAGAGTGTTCTAAGTGATTTACCTGTATGAACACATGCATTGATGCATGAGTTAACATATTAATCTTTACAGCAAAACTATGAGGTAGGTGCTATCATTAGCCCATTTTACAGATGAGGAAACGGAACTTGCTCAAGGTCATAATACTAAAAGGTGGGTATTTATCCTCCAGAAAACTAAGGTTCAGAAGGGTTTAGGAACCTACTCAAGGTGATACATTGAGAAAGTGGTCAAGCTGAGTTTCAAACCAAATCCACTGGACTCCAAAGGATGTGCTGTTAGCCACTATGCTTCACTCCAGAATATTCTCTATAGATATAGGTACAGACATACATGTATACATATGTGCCTATATATGTAAATACACAGATACATCCACACAACCTAGAAAAGTAAAGGTTTGATGGGGTCAACATCCATCTTGTGTTTCTATACAAGAATTTGGGATTCATAGGTTCTAAGATAGCATTTCTTTTTTTTAAGTATTTTTTTATTGATTTTTAGTCATAAAGGAAGGGAGAGGAATAGAGAGATAGAAACACCAATGAGAGAGAAACATCAATCGGCTGCCTCCTGCATAGCTGCTACTGGGGATTGAGCCTGCATCCTGGGTATGTGCCCTGACCTGGAATTGAACCGTGACCTCCTGGTTCATAGGTAGATGCTCAACCACTAAGCCACACTGGCTGGGCTAAGATAGCATTTCTTAGTGCCTTAAAAAATTTTACATCTTGGTATACACAGAAGAGGACTACTTTTGAAAGTGTCTTGGGCTACATAGAAAAGGCAGATTGAGGCCCTTTTGACCCTGTCCTGCCACCTATAAGCTAAAAGGCTCAATATCTTATCAAAACTGAAACCGCCCTGTTTGGGAAGTTCCGCCTTGGAGAAATGTTCCAGGCTCGTAGGCAGGAAGGTCATGAAGAACCTACCCCATACCCTCCCCTTTTCACCTCTTCCTTTTCTCTGCTCCTTCACCTGCTCTGCATTTCAATGTTCCCAAGGATAAAAGGATTGTTGAATAAAGTCAGGTTCACCACTAAAAACAAACAAATATGCCCACCACCTAAAAGATCACAGTTACAGCTTTCCTTTATCTTCCTTCTTCCTATAGGAAAGCAGAACAATCGTAATTAAAATGGAAGTAATTAAACGTGACCATGTGTCTGGAAGACAACCAAGCTGCAGATTCCATATTTCCCCCCAATGCACAGCAGCTACCTGCCTGCCGGGCGTGAGCGCAACCTGTGACTACCCGGTCTTCCTCTGAGCCAAAGTCGTGTGAGGTGCACTTGGGGCATTTCCCCCCCAAATCAAATAAACACTGGTGTACATATAGGAGGGGACAGGCATGCCCTGGCAGAAAAGCACACTGTCCTCTCTGGCTTTCAGTTTATGTTTCTAAAATTCTAACTGACTCGCAACCACAGCAGAAGGAGTTCTGCTTCATTTCTGGGTTCCACAAAGCTGGACAGCCCTAGGGCACATGGGTTGTGGAGTTCTCTGGAGCTTGGGTGTGGAGTAAGTCCATTCCCAAAGCGAACTCCATACGTGAGAGAAAAGAGGACGGCTGCTGGGAGCCTACACTTCCTTGCATTTTCCCCTGGAAGTTGCACAGTGATAGATGCTGGGTAGACCGCATTGGTCCTAATGCCAGATGCACCATACATGTGTTGTCAAACTAGGCTTAGTGTGTTATTTCCCCTTTAAGTAGGTTAAGCTTTTTAAAGTAGGGCTAATTAAGATTATGATTAGACAATGAATGAAAGAAGTCACAGGGCTTAATGAGGATACCATAGCTACTCCCAAATGGAAAGGATAACAAGTGTGCTTTTGTTGGTATGAGAAGAAAAGGGAACGATGGCAATAAAAGATACACAGTGCACAGCTTCATCCACGCTCCTCTGATGGAGCCGGGAGCACACTGACCACCGAGATAACACGGCCACCACTTTTGGAACTCATTTGTAAAAAGGACTCCTTCCCTTGGCCTATTAAATTCTCTGTGGTTACTAATCTCCAAATACTAAAAACATATAGCTTTACCCTCAAAGATAGAGATGGGTATGCTGACACACATTTTCTGATCACAGGTTCTGGGTGTCTGCTGGAGAGAGCTTAGTGGAAAATAGAAAGACGTGGGGGGGGGGGGATAGCAGGGGGTAGGGGGGTGAAAGCCAACTATCTCTCAGCTGGTTCTGTTCATAAACTGTTTCTACACCTGCCCATGGCCAGGGTTTCAGCAATTCTCTCTCTGCCTTTCTCCTGGAAAAATACAAGAGACTCTTGAACAGTCTCCCTGTTCTAATTGCTCTGCCTCACTCTATCCTCCACACACCTGCCAGCCTGGTGGCTCCATAGCTTGTCCCTGCTGTTCCTTGTCTGAATTCCTTCCTAGGGCACAGAAATTCCACCCTGAGGAGTACCTCCTATCAGTAATACTTGCAGATTTTCAAAGACAAGAATGTTCCAATCATTGTGGAGTGACTAGTAACACATTTGATGTCTCTCCTTAGTGGATTAGTTAAATAAACCCTGATCCCTCCACATAGTTAGAAACATGGAGCTGTGGAAAAGAACGAGAGCGATCTAAATGTGCCAAATGTGCCGACATGGAACCATCGCAAGGTACAAAGCAAGGTCTGTACAGTATGCTCCTGTGTATGCAACAAAGGACGAAGAAAGGAGTTATATACACGTAGACTACTTCCGCAAAGATACACAGAAGTTAACGGTCACAGCTGCTTTCCAGGAGAGAGGCTGGGGGACCTAGGGTCTGGGTTGCCAAAGATGCCTTTTATTGTATGTTCTTGTAGATTTTTAATATCATATGTAGACGTTACTTTTGGACTAGGAAACCATTTTAAAAGCAAAACAAAACTATCCACATAATGCAAGCACTGTATCAGCATCTAATGAAAGCACTTCATCACTTGGCCCCCAACCTACTGTTGACGCCTCCTCTGTTGACTCAGGTCACACCACGCCATTTGCCACTGCTTGACCTGCTCCTGCTCTGCTCCCCAAGTGTCCACATATGCACCCCGCTGGGTCTCTGCACCTATATACTGAAGATAATCACAGCACCCATTACAGAGTTTTTTTGAGAATTCAATGAGATGAAACACAAGTGCTTATAATAGTGTCCAGCAAATAATAAGTTCTCAATAAATGCTAGTTGCTATTATTTTGTCTTATCCTAAGGCAGTTCTTCTCAATAGAAAGACCGTTGCTCCCCTGTCTGCGTGGTGAAAGATTACTTACCCCCTATGGCCTGACTCAGATGTCATCCTCACCATCTTCTTCACCACCTTTGATCTCTGAGCACTTTGCTCAGATCCTCTGTGTGGTGCTTTTCATATTCTGTCATGAGTAATAACATACAGGTCTGCTTCTATCCATACCTTCTAGGGCAGCGGTTCTCAACCTGTGGGTCACGACCACTTTGACAGTCGAACGACCCTTTCATAGGGGTCGCCTAAGACCATCCTGTATATCAGATATTTACATTACAATTCATAACAGTAGCAACATTACAGTTATGAAGTAGCAACGAAAATAATTTTATGGTTGGGTCACAACATGAGGAACTGTATTTAAAGGGCCAGAGGTTGAGAACCACTGGGGTATAGAAAACAAGGACTGTGACATATATAATTGTATAGATTCTAATAGGGTGTTGCAATAATATTTAGAGAAATTACATGTAATGGAAGCTGCCCAGAAGATGCAGCAATCGAAGTCCTCTCGCAGTGTGTCTGCTAACGGCTCCCCCACTGTGTGACACGAGGGGAACCTTCTGGGAAATAGGGATTAGCACTTGTGCCAAGATTCCTCCAAGGGTGATCTAAGCACTTCACACCATTTTGGCTGTCAGGCCTTGCTACTCACTGCCCATCCTTCCTGCCAGAATGCTGGGCCAGCTTTTAGTACTTAGTAATATAGATTGTGAGCTAAAGCTTGGCCAATGTCTAATTTAAAAGATGGACTGTGCATTAAAAGCCCTAGAAGACCAAAAAAATAAAGGGGGGGGGGCTTGAATAAATTATTATAAGAGGAATCTCTTGGCTGATCATCATTTTGGATTTGAGTTTCTAATATTAACACAATAGCATATTCAATTGTCCTCCATGCTCATGTGGGAAATACTACATTATTCAAAGATATAAAACATAATTTCAGACTTAAAATATCTGAGGGGAAAAGGTTTTTTTCTTTTTATGTCTACCTATATATCTCTATGGATACTGTGTTATCAGCATCCTCTGGAGGTACCTGCTTAAGACTTGGGTTCTCAAGTTTGACCCAAGGCCCAATAAATTAGAACCTCTGGCAGTGAGGACCCTAAGGCCTGCTTTTCCACAGAGGGTGCCTGGGTACCTTGAATATATTAAACTCGAGAGCCACTGGTTTACGATAACATTCAGGAAATTCAGCTTGAATAAGAAAGTACAGCAAATGTAAAGATATCATGAAACGTCAAGCTTCACCAAATCACCAAATACCCACTGTGTGCTGCTCTTTAGGCAGGAATTCCATATCTCTGGTTTTGCTAGGCACCTTACACAATGTCATGCTTGCAAAGGTGTCAGGATAAAGCAAGGTTTGGACGACTGTGGAGGACTGAAATGTGGTTAACTAGTGACTGACTCTCTTTCCCATAGGCTCCATATTGAGTTTTCCAGTTCTAATTAGTCCTACACATTCCTACACCTCAAGCCTAATTAGGAATAATGGTCATAGGGAGGAAAAGGGAAAGCAACATGCTTTGTCTTGGGTCTCAAGTAATGTGGAACCCAAATAACGAGAACTGGATCAAAATTGTACTTTACCCTTTACACCCATTTGTATTGTGTAGATATATATATATATATATATATATATATATATATATATATATATATATATATATATGATTGATTTCAGAGAGAAAGGGAGAGGGAGAGAGAGATAGAAACATCAACAATGAGAGTGAATCATTTATCGGCGGCCTCCTGCATACCCTACACTGGGGATCGAGCTGCAACCTGGGCATGTGCCCTTGACTGAGAACCAAACTGTGATCCCCTGGTTCACAGGTCGATGCTCAACTGCTGAGCTACACCTGGCCAGGCAGTGTTGCATTTTTTAAAATCTTTTTTTTTTTTTTTTTTTAGTAGATTCAGTTGCCTTTTCAGTTCTTCTTGACATAACTCTGTAAGCACATGGCATAAAGGTAATAATCAAAAGTAACATAGTGCACTCAGTACATTCTTCTTCCCCTACAGTAGACAGGTCAGCTCAGCATGATTTGGGAGTCACTGTGCTTTATGACTGAATCTATATATTAACAGAGATTTACTACAAAGCTATAGTTTCTAGTGGGAAGAGCAGTTGTTTTCAAGTCAGTATCTATATTTAAAGGTTTTTGTTGTTGTTGTTTTAATCCTCACCCAAGGGCATGTTGTTGTGATTTTATTAGGAAAGAGGAGGGGGAGAGGGAGAGAGAAACATCAATGTGATAGAGAAACATCCATTGGTTGCTTTGGGATGATACTCCAACCAACTGAGCCACCGGCCAGGGCAAGTCAGTATCTATGTCTAAGACCCACTTAATCTTTTCTTAGGTATACAACCTTAATGAAGCAAGTCACTTCTCCTTTCTCAACTACAGTTCTCTTATTTGCAAGATGAGAATAAGGATTCCCACTCTCAGATTGTTGTCATAAGGATAAAAGACATAATATTAAAAAAGCACTTAGAATATTGTCTTGTACATAGATATTTAATAGTCATTAATTCAATCATCATATAACAAAGCATCTTATCCTATGTGTTATCAATAAACTGTGTTGCTATGGGAAATACTAAGAGCAGTACAGTTCATGCTTAAGCTGCTACTATGATGCTTATCAACAAGATAAACACACAAACTATATTGTTATACAATTTATTTAGGTAATACAAAATACATTATAAGGCAGTATATGATCAATTGCTAGAGTAGGGGTTTAACTAAAAAATTGCAATAAATAAGAGAGAAATAACTCAGAGACCAGAAAAGCAATTTGCTAAGATCACCTTGATTATTCCTGAGGCATTTGTGAAAGGATGGCAGTTATTTTAGAAAAGGAGTGTCAAAGATGTTTCATCAGAGACCTAAATGAAGATAGTAAGCAAGAAAAGATCAGAGAGAAGGTGAAGGAGCAGCAAGTGCAAAAGCAGGAATGAGCTTAGAGTGCAAGGTCCTGCAAGAAAACCAGGCTGTCTACAGTTTGAGCATGGGGAGCAGTGGCAAGAGACAGAGTGAGAGAGAGTGCAGGCAGAGCAACAGGACCCTCTCATCCATCAAAAGAGAGAAGTATATTCTAAATTGTGATATATGCCCATGGAAGGATTTTTGAGCAAGAGAGTTGCATGATTATTTATTTCCTCATATCATGTGTAGACAACAGGCTATGAGGGGAAAGATAATACATATGAGACCAGTTAGGAGAGTAATGCATTGGTCTAGTAGACGAAAATGGCTTTCACTGTTGGAGATGAGAAATGAAACTAAAAATATAGTCATTAAAAGTAGTAAAGAGATTATGAAAAGAAATGATGAAAAATATAACAATCCGTTGGACAATATAGTAAGAGTAAAGAGAATAAAGAAGAAGTGAATTAGAGCAGAGGTGAGGAGTAGGGAGGTCAGAAAGAGATTATTATTTGAGTAATAGAGTGCAAAGAACTGGAGTCTGGAGCCCACACCCTTGAACTTGAATTCCAAGCCTATCAC
This sequence comes from Myotis daubentonii, assembly GCF_963259705.1. Classification (NCBI taxonomy): domain Eukaryota; kingdom Metazoa; phylum Chordata; class Mammalia; order Chiroptera; family Vespertilionidae; genus Myotis; species Myotis daubentonii. Next base: position 37,335,285 of record NC_081856.1, on the reverse strand, counting down.
TTTTTACCCATGTGCTTTTGGAAATGTTACTTAACCTCTGTAAGCTAGTTTCCTCATTTAGAAAAATAGGAATAATGATATCTACATCACAGAGTTGTGAGAGCCACATTAGAAAATATATCAATTTCCTGTCACATAGTAGGCCCTTCAAAAATATTTGTTTTTTCCCTAATACCTCTGATTGAACTTAAACCTTATTCATCCACTTTTAATAATAGGAAATCCCTAAATGCCACTATTTAGAAACATGTGTAACTTGTTCATGGAGACTTTATTATGGTAGATCAATAATCATAGTATCTTTTCATTATTATAGTCTCTAATAATTCAAAGAGAGTTCTAAAAACTGGCCTAGCTTTATGGCATTTTTGGAGGAGATTTCCAGGCAAAGTGTGTGGTATGGTCAGATCCCCTAAAGGGGAATCTTTGTGCCAGCCCCTATTTACCAGATGGCTCGGTCTTCAGTCTACTGACATTGTGAACTGATAGCAGACACATTGCGGGCGATTCTCATTGTCTGGGACACTGCATAGGGGGAGGCAGGCTTTAAGGTAATCAAGGCATAAACTCTATAGGACTTTATGGATTAAGGTCACAGCCCCTTAATGAATACATAATGACCTAAAGATGATTTCCACTTGCTCATCCAAAAGGAGAAATGTAACAACAGAAGGGAGGTGGCTTTCATTTCCATTGTGCTGTACTAAGTGACTCCAGGACTCACAGCAATTTCCTGTCGGGGCCTCACTTTCAGTACAGCTTCTTGTTCATGCAGCATCTAGGAAAACTGAACAGGTTTCTAAGAATTAAAATGAACTCCATTAAGCAGTTGAAGATGAGATGGCAAGTCAGAGGAGTTCCTAAGTAAAAGATATAGCTCCAGGCTTGGTCTGTCATACCACTAAAAACACTTTATGAAATATTGGACACATGCCCAAACCAAAAACTGTTGGCACAATATTGGTATGATATGAAAAAAAAGGGGGGGTATAGGGCATGGAGGAGAAGGAAAGGTGAAAGCATATATGAAGGTGAAATCTCACAAGTTAGGAATAAAACAGGCAGGTACTAGACTTCTAAATCAATCTCACAAGTTAGGAATAAAACAGGCAGGTACTGGACTTCTAAATCAATCAATAGATTTTCATCTCCCCAAAAGACACCAATGCTCAGTTGAAAGTAGTGACTATCACAAAACTAGCATCAACAAAATCAAGAAGATTGATATTATACCAAGCATATTCTCTGACCATGATGCCTTGAAATTAGAAATCAACTGCAAAAAGGAAGTAAAGAAACCCGCAAACATATGGAGATTAAACAACATACTACTGAAAAATAACTGGGTCAAAGAAGAGATAAAAGGATAAAAGGTGAAATCAAAAGATATAGAGAGACAAATGAGAATGACAATACAGCATATCAAAACCTCTGTGATGCAGCGAAAGCAATAGTAAGAGGGAGTTTATATCATTACAGGCCTATCTCAAGAAATAAGAGAAATCCCAAGTAAACAACCTAACATCACACCTTAAAGAACTAGAAAAAGAAGAACAAAAGCAACACAAAGTCAGCAGAAGAAAGGAAGTAATAAAAATTAGAGCAGAATTAAATAAAATAGAGAATAAAATGATTATACAAAAAGTCAATAAAACAAAGATCTGGTTCTTTGAAAAGATTAATAAAATTGACAAACTGCTGGCTAGACTCTCTAAGGGAAAAAGAGAAAAGACCCATATAAACAAAAACAGAAATGAGAGAGAAGTTACCACAGACATAACAGATATACAAAGGATCATACTAGGATATTATGAAAGACTATATGCCACCAAATTCAATAACCTAGAAGAAATGGATAACTTCCTAGAAATATATAACCTTCCTAGACTAAATTATGAAGAATTGGAAAATCTAAATAGAACAATCAGCAGTGAGGAAATTGAAACAACCATCAAAAACCCCCTAAAAAACAAAAGTCCAGGACCAGATGGCTTCACCAGTGAATTCTACCAAATGTCCAAAGAAGATTTAAAACCTATGCTTCTCAAACTCTTCCAAAAAATTGAAAAATAGTTTCAATCATATTCTTCTTGATTTCTATGAAGATTTTAAAACTTCATAAATTTTGTTGAGCCCTTGTTCAAATAGAACTATACTCTGCTCAGCTATCTGCATATTCAGCAGATGGACTGTACAATTATGTTTTAGAAAATTACAGTCCATAAACTTATATAAAAGAAAATGAAAAGCTTTTACCTGCTATATATGCTACACAGCTTATACACAACACTGCTAAAAAAAAAAAAAAAAGGGGAGAGTGTGATTTGCTTATTGAGACTTTCCAAATGAAAACATTGGTCACTTTTCAATTTCCTTAAAATGTGCGGAAGCACTTAATGATATTATTGACCTTATAGAAATGGAGGGATATTGCCTCCTTAGACATATGCCTGTAAGATGGATGTCATTGCTCCTAGCCATAGAAAAGATGTTAAAATGTTAGCTTGCCATAAAGTCATATTTTCAAAGTGGACAAGGAGACCATCTATCTCTGATTTGAAAATGCATGAGAGTGAGAATGGGAAAAAAAGATTACAGTAAACCAGAAATTGATATGCTATTTCTCTGGAACTGTCTGATGATCTTTGAAGAGGCCACATGGAACCTGGAAAAGGATGAATTGGCTACACATGAATTGCTTAATGTTATATGAAGATCACAACAAAATTCCTAGAGTAAAAAACAAACAAAAAAACCGACTTAAAAAAAAAAAAAATGACAGCTTCAAAAGTCAGGAAATGGCAGCCAAGTTAAATAGGACTTTTTAATTTTTTTTTTTTTTACTAACTGTACTTTATTTGAAATTCAATTTCACAAGTTCAAATTACCTCTTTGCTTTAAAAACATTTCTTAACTTATGATGACATCCAATATGCTTAAGAGTGTGGTGTAAAAATGATGGAGAATTTAGATATGGATAACCTATTAAGTGACTTCTACCTGCAAAGGACCTGCTTGATAAGCAGCTGTTCTCCGAATCAAGTCTGCAGACACCAAATGAACAAGCACTTGGGGAGAGCTAGAAACAAATTCTTATGAGACCGAAAACCCGCTGTTTCTAGTGAGTAAAATCCCAAGTAGTCAATGCTCAAGACATTTAGATCAATGTCACCACAGTGGGCTGACATCAGGAATCGGTGTGATGTGGGCTTCAGGGCAGAGCTATTTACTTTTACCACATGAAAGACAAAAGGGATGTCCTGAGGTAAAGGCCATGGGCAGTTCAGAGAAGTATTACTGGAAAAGGAAATTGAAAGAGTCAAAATATCCTATTGTATCATGATCCAGAAAGAAACATCTCATTTTTTAAAATTATTTTTTAATTTGATATAGATAATATTTATTTATTTATTTATTTATTTATTTATTTATTTATTTATTTATTACGAAACTTAAAATACACACTACTAGCCTGAAATTGTTTACTATCCAATCAAGAAATAACAGGAGTTAAATAAATCATTGCATCAGAGGAAAATAATATCAAAATATTGTTAGAATTAGTCCTACTCTTACTTGCTACTCTCACTGTTAACTAGCTCTATTGCTTTGGTTTAAATAATAACATTTATATAAAGAAAAGTAAATATTACAGAATTTAACATAATCTCAAGTAAACATTCATTTTTTATATCTTTATGTTAAAGTAAAAATGTATAAATTATTTATTGTTATACTATGTATAAGCTATGTCCCAGGCTAGGACTCTAAAAAGTTCCCCCTACTGGTAAACCTCTCCCAGTCCAGCCCTGTTTCCTCACTCACCTGGCTCCCAGGAATACTGCAGTGAGCCTTCTCAAAGCTCCCCATCAGCAGGTCTGATTCCAGCAAACCCAATGACAACAACCAACACACGCAAAAGTGGCTCCCTTCTTCATGAACTTACAGTCCAGCAGGAAAGATAAACAACAAATGCAATTCCCCAAAAAGTGTGTGGAGTGGTAGGACAGGGAAACACAGAGAGAAAGTACAGCGGGGAGAGCCAATCCAGCCAGGGAAGGCTTTCCTGAGGACAGCTAGTTAATACCAGAGGCCAGAAGGAAGACCATCTGCAAGCCCAGGTTTCCAGCAATGAAATAAGTCCCTGGTTGCAAACCATTTGCCTACAAGGCAGATTCAGGCTGAATGCATTCTTTGGCCATTATAATGTTTTATATACAAAGTCAGGCCCAGCCCTAACTGGTTTGGCTCAGCGTCGGACTGCAGACTGAAGGGTTCGATTCTGGTCAAGGGCATGTACCTTGGTTGCGGGCACATCCCCAGTAGAGAGTGTGCAGGAGGCAGCTGAATCGATGTTTCTCTCTCATCGATGTTTCTAATTCTCTATCCCTCTCTCTCTCCCTTCTTCTCTGAAAAAAAAAAAAAAATCAATAAAATATTTTTTAAAAAAGTCAGACCCAATGTAGTCTTTTTAAAAAAATCAGGAGATTCTTACTTAAAAGTTGTATTTCTGGCCTCTTAAAAAATAAGAAATTTAACAACAGTAGGCTTAAATACCATATTATAATAATCAGCTGGAAATGAGTAGCCACTGCCCCCTTTAAAATGGCATATGCCTTTCTCAGTTCACATTGTCCCCATCATCCCCAACAGCTGCCCTCCACTGAGTGGCACATGCCACTTATCTGCACACAAGCTGTCCCTTGTAGTAGAAGCGTATTTCTTACCCAAATGAGAAAACAAAAGGACTGAGTGTCTGTGCACACTCAGCTTACTTCACTTGAGGTCACTTTAGGCATTTGAGTGTGTGATGTGCATCATAAGCCACTTTCAGATAAACAAAGGTCTCTTTATGTTTAAAAATTAGAGAGCATTTTTGCAGGAGAGCTGTAATGCAGAGCCCATAAAGCAGCTCCCTCTCCTAACCACACCCCCTCCTCAAAGTATTTCTAAACCAAATTCCTTTCTTGATGTATTTAACCTGGCTGACCTTTGCTGAGGTGGAGGTCTCCAGCTGGAATTGCCATTCTCCCAGCCTCATCCTGTGCTCCATTCAGCATATGTCCCTGGAACGAGACTTAGAATTACTCTGCTATCTTCAGGGACGCATCTCCTGGTCAGAGGGCTCCAAGTGCCTTGAATGTGTACCTTAGGATGCCAAGATAATCCAGTGAGGTGCAGAAAGAAAATGGTACAGTTCTTACCTTATAACAGGAAAGAAATGAAGATGTATAAACATTAAACCTATGGCTTGACACTAGTTATCTTCACTCCTTCCATGTGCCAGGTTATCTCGGGTCTAGGTTACCTCACACATTTTCCAACTTCAATTCATTGTGACACGCTATAGTTTGCATTTGTCAAATTGGTGAAATGATTGCCCTAGGTTCCATGGCAATATAAAGGCAAAAGTTGAACCATAATTGATCACTTAGATGACGATGTTCAAATGTGCTATCTTGTGTCTTTCCAATTTAGGGGCCCACTCTCACTTTCAATGGTTCCATCTTTCTCTTTTCCTGAGGAAGTTCCCTGGTACATGCTAATGAATAGCCTCACCTCCCAGTCTTTCATTAGTTTAGAAAGCCTTACCCTAGATATACCAAATCCTCTGGAAACTATCCTGCCTCTCTGACCAGCTCTGATAAGATTTCTTTTCAAGTCCCCTCCTTCTGCTTTTAAGAAGCAAGTTATCACCAAACTATCACTTTTGCTTTGTGTTCAGCTGGAACTGAGTTGGCATCTTAGCTTCACTATATGTACTTGGTCAAGTTATTTAACCTCATACAACCTCAGTTTTCTTATTTAGAAAAATACCAATTTGCAAGGTGGTTGAGGGATTATGTGAAGTGTCTACGACTTTATATACAACAATTATAACAAAGAAGGATTTATCTGCTAGAGTATTCTGGTCTTTCTCTTAGTTAGCCTTGGTCATTTACCTTGTTCCCAGAATAATTTTTAAGGGGGGGGGAGGGAGGGAGAGAGAGAGAGAGAGAGAGAGAGAGAGAGAGAGAGAGAGAGAGAGAGAGAGAGAGAAATATTTTGACTGAACCCAAATAACACAGAAATACTTCCAAATATCCAGCTATGCAGCTCTTAGCTGGTTGCCCATTAAAATAAAGGGTTCAGAAGGAACCTTTTCCTTGCTGGGTAAATTCTAGAATATTAGAATTTTATAATAGAATATTAAACATTGACTTTAGTTTCCATCTATCCAACTTGCATATTACTTCGACAGCAGGATTTTTTTTTTTTAAAGAGTAATGAGCAATGGAATGTCTGGGGCAGATTTCGGACACAGGAGATAAACTCCAAGTTTCTAAATTTGCACATATATCAGCCTATATCTCTTTCTGATCTTCCTAGTAGAAGTACATTCCTTTGGTTTATCCTCACTTGATCTCTTCTGTTTTCCCACTGAGGACTGACCAGACTCTACTTTAGCCATACCCTCGAGAGCAGAATGAATTCTATCATCTCTTTCGGTGGGGTGTCATTTGTCAACTGGAATAAGGGCCTCGATTGTAATGAGGAAGCCCTGAATATCGATACTGTCTATCAACGCCTCACTCTTGGCTTGTGCCTGATACCCCAGCCCACTTAGCTAGGTGTCAGAGGTAACATTCCTCTTGGAGGTTTCAATACCCTCCATCATGACCCCTTGACTCTGCTTGATGACTTCCATTATTTGTTTCTATATATTGAGGAAGGTGAGATTTTTTAAGCTTCCAGGTGGGTGGGTCAGAGGGGGGGGGGAAAGCAACCAATAGAACGCTGTTTAGCACTCAAAACAAAATGGATTGACTGAATGTCACTTTATTTGCTTTAATTCCTGCTATTCCACAACATACAATATTCTCAGGTTGGGCTTGCTGACTTCCTCGACCCCATTCACTCTTACCTTTAAGTGATTTTACTTTTTATTGTGAAATATGTCACCCATAAAAAATAATGTATAAAGCATACCTTCACATAAAAAACAACAACAAAAACAATTATAAAGCTAGCACTTGTCTTCTCACACACACCCATTATGAAATGATAGAACATTCATATCCCAGGAGAGCTTCACTTCCCTCCCCAGACGTAACACTATTTTAACTTTTGTGACAATCATTAATAGTTTTATCATTTACATATGTTGTCACTTAACACTGTAATTTAGTTTTGCCTGTCTTGGAATTTTACATTAATGGAACAATGGCTTTTATTTTGTGACCTGCTTATTTCATTCCATGTTGTCTGTGAGTCCCATCCCCATTGACATGTAGGTAGTATTAGTGGAATTTTTTTGCTAGCCCATTGTATTACTTCACTGTCCAGATGCATTTTGCTCCTCTTCTGCCTCCATGTCCAGACTTAGATACTCTCCTTTTTTCTCCTCACGTGTTCAAATCTCTCAAAAATATGAATATTGTTCTTCCTGATTTTTCCTTACCAGTTTACTGTTCCTTCTCTGACTTACTAATGCAGACCTTCATTAATTAATCAAATACTCTAAGTACTTAGTACTAGGAACTTAGACAATACTACTCAACTTAATATTCAGTATAGCTCACAAGTCTTTTATTTTACCAACACTGTTGGGCCCATAACAGTGCTCAATTAGTACATGCTAATTCTTGGTTGAGAATAATAACAATAATGGTAATAGTAGTAGTAGTTCTAGCTAACATTTATTGTGTACTTACTATGTGCAAATCAGTGTTCTAAGAGCTTTTGTATATTAAGTTAATTAATCCTCACAACAATATTATGATATAGGTACCACTATGCTTATCCTCCTGTTAGATGAGACAACTAAGACCAGAGAAGTGATATAATGTGTCCAAAGTCAAACAGTAGTGAGTGTTAGAACAAAAGGAATAATAGAAACTTAAATATATTCAATTTAGTTTTTCCATGCTGATTTACAAAGGTATAGTCATAGCAATAGCATTAATAGAAACAGCTATTGCCCTAGCCGGTTTGGCTCAGTGGATAGAGCGTCAACCTGCAGACTAAGGGGTGCCAGATTCGATTCAGGTCAAGGGTACATGCCCAGGTTGTGCTCTCGATCCCCAGTGGGGGGGGTGCAGAAGGCAGCCAATCAATGGTTCTCTCTCATGATTGATGTTTCTATCTCTCTCTCCCTCTTCCTTCCTCTCTGAAATCAATAAAATAAAAAAAATAGTAACAGCTATTACTTGTTGAGTACCTTTAAGAATAAATATTAAATTCAGCCAATTACATGATCTCATTCATTCTCCCAAGAATTCATTATGATAGGTACTGTATTTCCAACTTAACATCCTCCAAAAATTTCACCTTTTGCTAGTATCACTTCATCCCATCTTTTTGATACTTTTATATCTGGAGATCTTTATATTTCTCTAAGCTCTTCCTCTAGATATTTAAACCTGGGCCTTTCTTACAATCTAATTTCTCTCTCTCTCTCTCTCTCTCTCTCTCTCTCTCTCTCTCTCTCTCTCTCTCTCTCTCTCTCTCTCTCTCTCTTCCTCAGCAGCATGAGTGTGGATTCAACTCATCCCCAAAGCCTGTTCTGCCCCAAAGAATCCAATTATAGGTAACCTTCAAATGAGCCTGAAGAAAACTATGCATCCTTGCCAATGACATCTGGGACACTCCACTTGGAGACTCTCTCCTTTTCCTTCCTCCATGGCTCTGCTCATTCAGAACAGCCTTGATTCTTCCACCAGTCCCAGTGTAAACTACCCACTTCTGTGGAGAACAAGAGAGTGAAGAGAAAGAATTAAGTCCATGTCAAGAAGCAGATCAGAACTGTCTTCTCACAGACCCAGCTCTGTGTACTCAGAAATTTCAGAGATAGAAATATCTCAGCCTTCAGCAGATGCAAGCACTTTCCAACATGCTGAAACTTAGCTACAGATTAAGACCTGGTTCCAGAACCAGAAAATGAAATGTAAGAGGTGGCAGAAATACAACTGGCCAAAGAATAGCAACTGTGTGACTCAGCTGAGGTCAGCAACAACAGAGTAGCTGGGCCTCTCTTCCCATCACGTCAGGCTTCTGGAAACCCTTCAAGGTGGAGCAACCAGACCTACAGTAACCTAACTTGGGACCATTCCTGGAACAGCCCATCTTGTAACTACCATTCCTGGAGTAGTTGGGCCTTGGAACAACCAGGCCTGGAACAATCAGTTCTACAGTTATGAAGAGAGATCCCTGCAGCACAATCCTGCCAGTGATTTGGAGGCCACCTTGGAAACTGCTGTGGGAAGCTATGATGCAGGACTGCAAACCCCTCTGAGTATTGTAGTACCCAGCAAACCATGGATTTAGTCCCAGGTTACTCCATGAACATATAGTGAGACGATGGGTATATTATTCAATCTCAATTTTGGCAGTGGCTGTATTACCTCTCCTGGGATTTTCTATGTATCTCTGCCTTGATATGCTGCTTCTCATGCCTGTTGTTCCAATTTGGAGCAGTGGGGTGGGTATGACTGGAGTCTAATCAGAGGTTTCTGTAGCCTTGCTGCTATAGACAAATGATAAAACATGTCTCTGGCTGTACATAATTAGATATAATACTGTTTTGGATAACTCTAGGATCTAGAATCTTAACCTCAAGAATAGAAAGTGAAAGTACTAAGATGTGTGAAAGGATTATTCATATTTTCTGAGATTGGGAAGCTTATTAAAAACCTTACTTCAGGTGATGGTTAAGCTATAATATGCTTCACTGATCTCGGCCCCTTTTACTAATTTGTTTATCAAGTATTCATAAAAGATGTTTTATATTTTGCTGTATGTGATAATAATACCAGTTTGGCTGGTTGGTTCATAAATTTAAATACAAAAACCCCCCAAAACAACCCACGTCTATTTGAACAAATAAAATAAAAGCAAGGAAACTGAGGGTTAAGTAACTTGCCTAAATAGCTAGTGACAGGCTGGGATTTGAACCTAAATATGTCTGACCTCACATGTATGCTCTGCCACCTCTCTGTCGATTTCACCAAGCCTTTGATATTGATACTTCCCCTTGTTAAATCACACACACACACACACACACACACACACACACACACACACACACACACTGCTTCTCGTTATAGGATGTTATGGGAAATTTTCCCTTTAACTACAAAATTCAAATTTTCAACTTGCAATGATATTCAGGGAAAAGCAGTCATCACTAGTTAGAGTAACAGTATTAGATGCTCCATGGACATTTTTATCCCTACTGTTCTCTCTATGTAGGTCACCATAAATGACTATCTGTAGAACAGGAGGGGAAAAAATAACATGACCATTACCTCTGCTCATTAAGACTCTGGTAAGTGTCAAGACGTTCTCTTCTACCACCTGTCCCTCCGATGAGTCACCGGATCCTTGTTTCCTGAGGGTGGAAGTTACCAACTGGCTCTTCTCCTTGTTCTTTATCCTACATCCATTGCTCAGATTAGTGAAAGTTAAACACCACACAATGCTCTTAGAATCATTGGGAGAGAAATACAATTATAATCATAAATATTATTTTTATAGTTTATAATATCTATATAAAACCCTAATATGCAAATTGACCAAACAGCGAAACAACCGGCAGAATGATTGACCTCTATGAAGCACACTAACCACCAGGGTGCAGACACTCAACGCAGGAGCTTCCCCGAGCCCACAGGCCCCGACCAGTGGTGGCGTCAGGGGGTAGGGCCGGCAAGCGGGCAGCGCCAGGCCAGCCAAGGCGGGTGCAAGCCGGGGCCCTGATCACCCTGCCTGTTGCCCCACAGATCGTCCCTGATCGCCAGCCAGGCCTAGGGACCCTACCCATGCACGAATTTCTTGCACTGGGCCTCTAGTAGTTTAAATAATAGTTAAAACTTTATACTTTCAGTAAAAAGTACCATATGTCACTTAATCTTGGTCCCCTAAATGGTATTTAGCTATATTATTGCTTATATAACTACAAAGCAATTTATAAACTGAAATTGTAGAGATGCCCCTTGAGAAGTTACTTTATGAATCAGCCACGGAGGCGTTTAGAAAGTTAGTATGCACAGAAATTACCAGGAGATGGTACAAATTCTAAAATCCAGAGGTGTAGATGCATTTTTTATTTTAATTTACAAGCAAAATAATTCACTCTTTTCAGCATACAGTTCCATGAGTTTTGACAAATGCAGACTTGTGTAACAATCACCACAAACAAAATGCAAAACAGTTCAATTGAACTACCCCCAGCCCCCTAAATACCTTGGGTTATCCCTTTAGAGTCAGACTTTCCCCCTAGCCTTACTGTCTGGCTACCACTGATCTGTACTCTTTCCCTATAGTTTTGCCTTTTCCAGAACATCATATAAATGGGATCACATATTATATAGACTTTGAATCCAGCTTCTTTTACTTAGCATAATGCATTTGAGATTAATCCATGTTGTTGCATGAATCAATAGTTCATTCCTTTTTATCGATGCACAATATTCCACTATATGAATATTTGTTTATCAAATTCCCCAGTTGAGGGACATTGGATTATTGACAGGTTTTGGTAATTATGAATAAAACTGTTATAATATTTACATACAGGTTTTTATGTAACATCGGTTTTTATTTCACTTAAATGCCTATAAGTGGGATTGCAGACTTGTAATTTAAGTGTATGCTTTTCAGTAAAAAACAACACACCTGCAAAACTGTTTTCCCAAGTACCAGTTTGCATTCTCACCAGCTTAGTAGAAAAGTTTCAGCTGCTAAATGCCTTTTTGCACTTGTGGAACAGTGTTTGATTTTAGCCGTTAGAATTTGTGAGTAGTGGTATTACATTGTAGTTTTAATTTGTATAATCCTAATGATCAATGATGTTGAGCATATTTTCATGTACATACTTACTATCTGCATACCTCCTTTGGTAAACTCTAGTATCTGTTCAAATTTTTGGTCCATTTTTAAATTAGATTGTTTTCTTATTTTTGAATTTTCATTATATATCTGGATCCAAGGTCTTTGTCAGATATGGGGTTTCCAAATATTTTCTCTAAGTCAATGGTTTGTGTTTTATTTTATCAGTGTCATTTGCAGAGTAAAAATGTTTTTTGGCCGTAACCGGTTTGGCTCAGTGGATAGAGCGTCGGCCTGCGGACTGAAGGGTCCCAGGTTCGATTCCGGTCAAGGGCATGTACCTGGGTTGTGGGCACATACCCAGTGGGGGGTGTGCAGGAGGCAGCTGATCGATGTTTCTCTCTCGTCGATGTTTCTAACTCTCTATCTCTCTCCCTTCCTCTCTGTAAAAAATCAATAAAATATATTTTAAAAAAATAAAAATAAATAAAAATGTTTTTTTGAAGTCCAATTTGTCAATAGTTTTCTTTTATAAATTGTGATTTTGATGCTGTATCTAAGAATTCTTGCCCTAATTCAAGGTAACAATGATTTTCTCATTTTCTAGTTTTACCATTTACATTTATGTCTATGATAAACTTGGTATAAGGTATGGATTATAGGTCCAGATGCATTATTTTTGCATATTTCAATTGTTACAGCAAGATTTATTGAAAAGACTACCTTTTTTCATTGAATTGTCTTCATACATTTGGCAAATTTCAATTTACCATATATGTATGGCCTATTTCTGGACTCTGTATTCTGTTCCGCTGATCTATGTACCTGTTTTTTCATAAATACCACACTCTCTGATTATTGTACCTTTAAAATAAGCCTTGAAATCAGGTAGTGTTAGTTCTCCAATTTTGTTTTTTCCAAATGTTGGCAATTATAGCTCCTTTGTATTTTCATGTACATTTTAGAATCAGCATGTCAATATCTAGAAAATATCCTATTAAAATTTAGATAGAAAATGCACTTATCTATAAGTCAATTTGGGAAGAATTAATGTCTTAGTAAGATTGAATTTTCCAATCCATACACAATATATATCTTTATTGATTTGGATTATCTTTGACTTCTTTCATCAAAAAATTGTAGTTTGCAGCATATAGATACTGCATATATTTTGCTAGATTTAAACCTAAACATTTTTGTTTTTAATGTTGTAAATAGTAGCTTTAATTTTTTTCCATGTTCAATTGTTTAATGCTAATAAATAGGAATAATTTTTTTGGCATATTGCTCATGTATCCTATAACCTTGATTAATTCATTTAAATAGACAGTTTTCTTCCTTTCCAATTTGTATGCATTTTATTTTATTTTTCTTATTTTATTGCACTGGCAAGAACTCCACAACAATGTTTAATAGGATTGATGAGAGCAGACATCCTTACTTGTTGCTAACCTTAGGGGGCAAGCATTAAGTCTTTTGCTATTATGATGTTAGCTGTAGTATTTTTTTTATATGCCCTTTATCAAGTTAAGAAAGTTTGCTTCCATATCTAGTTTGCTGTTACTTTTTATCAGGAATAATTCTTGAATTTCTACAAGCCCTTTTTTTTTTTGCATCTATTAAGAGGATCATGGAGTTTTTCCTCTTTAATCTGTCAATACTGTAAATTATATTGATTCACTAGGGGCCCAGTGCACAAATTCATGCACCTTAAAAGGAACTGTGTCCCACGAGGCTACAGTGGGCCCAGGGGTGGGTCTCGCCCCATCCTCAGAGCTCCCTCCTGGCTCCTCCTGCCGAGGCTCCTGTCCCTTGTCTGCCGGCATCGCCACTCCTGACCCTGCCGCTCCAATGCACTGATGGCGCGGAGAGATTGAGGCCAGCACCAAGAGCGGGTGAGAGCAGAGCCAGCACCATCAGTGGGTGCGAATGGAGGCTGGTGCCCCAATCACCCCTTAGGAGCAGGGGGAGATAGAGAAGCCCTCAGGGGCAATCAGGGCTGGCAGCTGCCTTGCACCTGCTGACAGCACCAAAAGATTGGGACCGGCGCCAGGCGCCATCTGCGGGTGCGAGCAGGGCTGGCACCGGCAGTGGACACGAGCGGTGGCTCCAGTGCCGGCAAGCAGGTGCAAGCAGGGCCGTCGCTGATCGCCCCTCAGGAGCAGGGGGAGGTGGAGAAGCCTTAAGGGGTGATCAGGGCCAGCAGCTGCCGCTTGCACCTGAGGACAGTGCTGAGTGATCAAAGCCAGCACCGGGCACCGGCAGCAGGTGTGAGTAGTGGCTCTAGTGCCAGCAATGGGTGTGAGCGGGGCCTGTGCTGGCAGCAGGTTTGAGCGCCGGGCAGGACTGTGGTGCGAGGGAGCAAAGAATTTTCAGTAACCACTAGAGCAGTGATGGCGAACCTTTTGAGCTCGGCGTGTCAGCATTTTGAAAAACCCTAACTTAACTCTGGTGCTGTGTCACATATAGAAATTTTTTGATATTTGCAACCATAGTAAAACAAAGACTTATATTTTTGATATTTATTTTATATATTTATTTTATATATTTAAATGCCATTTAACAAAGAAAAATCAACCAAAAAAATGAGTTTGGGTGTCACCTCTGACACACGTGTCATAGGTTTGCCATCACTGCACTAGAGGCTTGCCGGATGACAGCAACTGGCAACCGACCTTGGTCTGGCACCCCCGCTCACCTGCTCCACCATCCCACCGCAGCCAACACCCACCAGGTTCCATGTGCGCCCCTGGTGGTCAGCACACATCATAGCAACTGGTTGTTCGATTGTTCTGCCGTTCGGTCTATTTGCATATTAGCCTTTTATTATATAGGATTCTTGCATGTCCAACTGGCCCTACATTCCTGGGATAAGCCCCATTTGGTCATGATGTATTATTCTTTTATATGTTGCTGTATTTGATAATGTACCATTGAGGATTTTTGGTATGTTCATGAGATGTATTGGTCTGTTGGGTTCTTTTCTTATCCTTGTCTAGTTATGGTATTAGAATAATGCTGAGATCATTAAAAAAAGTTGGGAAGTGTTTCTTCTGAAACAATTCATATTACTTCTTCCTTAATGTTTTATATAATTTGCTAATGGTACAAGTTTTCTTTGTTGGAAAGCATTTAACATATAAGTTCAATTTCTTTAATATATATAGGACAGTTAAGGTGATCTATTTCTGAATGAGTTTTGGGAATTTGTGTCTTTCAAAAAATTTTCAACTTAACCTGTTGTAGAATTTATAAGTATAGAGATGTTCATGGTACATTTAATTCTTTTAATTTCCTTAGCGTCTGTAGAGGTATCTCCCATTTCATTCCTAATACTGGTGAATTGGGTTTTCTCTTTTCTTTGTTTTGGTCAGTCTTGCTAAAGATTGACCAGTTAGACAGAATGATGTATTCAAACTGGATGCATTTTAAACAAGAATCCCCAATTATTCTGATATTAATAGCTGTAGATGTTTTGAAGGAATCCCAATCTATATCATAGAAGATACTCAGTAAGAGGCAGCAAATCCCAAGTAGATTTATGTTTAAATAGAGCTCATGATTTGCCTCACTCTAATCTGTCTCATAACCTATGGCATCATTTTACTGTTACCTTAAAAAGTCACTGAATCATTAGAACAAGATTTACCTAGGAAACTCAGTAACCACTTCAAATGAGTAAATGGTGGGTTTTCATCTTCCCCAAACACATCTTTGTAAATCTGTTTATATTTCAAATGGTTATTGACATTTTCAAGAGAATATATTAAATATCTTATTAATTTTCTTAGTCAAAAGAAGTTACTATGGTTCATATGATTGTGAATTTAAAATAAAATTATGGGAATTTCCGATAATATTAAATGTTTTCCAGATGTCTTTAAAATTGATTCATATACTCATATGCTGACTTGAGAAAAGCAAAATTTGGCTCAAGAAATGACTCAAGACTCTTAAAGCTATTAAAATTCAGATGCTTTTTTGACCCCCGTATGGTAAATGCCAAGAGAAATGAGTTGGAAAATGCCCAATGCCCATCTTCTTTCTGGAGGTTCCAAAATTTATGACTAAGTCATTTCAGTAAGTCTAGGACCAATTATTGCTGTTTCCATAATTTTTAAAGCAATTCTGCCACTGAACTGGACTCAAAAGGATTAATTTGTGTTTTATGCTATGGCTGTAATTGTCAAAATCTAAATTAACAAAATAAAGATGGTAAAATAAAAGCGGTCCTAATAAATATTTATTCAACTTTTTTTTACTTTAATAAAATTTTTTCCTACAAATTCAAATTTACGTTGAAGTCCTCTAAAATCAGATTTATTTTTCTACTCTTATCAATATCCCCAAAGAACCTGTATGCCTCCTTGGAAAACCCTTTCTCTAAAACACTACGTAAAGTTAGGGTAATCATATATTTGAGTTTAGATGATATGTTATGTCACCTACCTAAAATGAGTTTGAATCAAAGCTATCAATATGAAATCAAACATTCATTAGAGCAAGTACTAACTGACCAACACTATATGCATAGCAGTTGAAAGATAAAAGCAATCAATGCCTCTGCTTTTACAGTAATGGCACTCACTATCCTAAGGTGGTGTATGCAAGCACTATTAAGTAATAAGATGGAGTTTCTAAAAGTACCATTACTTATGTGCTTATAAGAGTACTAGAGGCCCAATGCACAAAATTCATGCATGGGTAGAGTCCCTAGAGCAGTGGTTCTCAACCTTCCTAATGCCGCGACCCTTTAATACAGTTCCTCGTGTTGTGGTGACCCCCAACCATAAAATTATTTTCGTTGCTACTTCATAACTGTAATTTTGCTACTGTTATGAATCATAATGTAAATATCTGATATGCAGGATGTATTTTCATTGTTACAAATTGAACATAATTAAAGCATAGTGATTCATCACAGAAACAATATGTAATTATATATGTGTTATCCGATGGTCTTAGGCAACCTCTGTGAAAGGGTCGTTTGACCTCCAAAGGGGTCACAACCCACAGATTGAGAACCACAGCCCTTGAGGCTGCTGGCTGGGGCGGGGCTGGCTGGGGGGAGGGGCTGTGGGCAGTTGGTCAGCCTGCCCCACCCCCTGCTTAAACTCCCAGTCGAAGGGACAACTTGCATATTAGGCTTTTATTATATAGGATTAGTGAAAGAAGAAAGCTGAGTATAAGCTAGACTCTTGGCAGCATAAGAGCCAAGAGCAGTGAATGTGGGGGGGTTCCGGTCAAGATGGTGGCGCAGGTAAATGCAGTTCTTGAAAACTCCCACAACTGCATCAAAATTATAGCTAAACTACAGAACAACCATCATTCAGAACCACCTGGAATGTAGCTGAACAGAAGTCCTACAATTCAGAACAAAGAGAAGAAGCCACATCAAGACTGGTAGGAAGGGGAAAAAAAAAAAAAAAAAGAGAGAGAGACTGTAGGAAAGGTGGAGATGTGGACCTAGCTGGTCCCATATCCATGTGTTGTGGTTAAAAATTGGGAGGGGGCCATAGCTGGTTTTTCTCAGTGGTTAGAGTAGGGACCTGCAGACTGAAGGGTCCCGGGTTTGATTCCAGTCAAGGGCATTGTACCTTGATTACAGGCTCAATCCCTGGCCCCAGTCAGGACACCTGCGGGAGGCACCCAATCAATATATCTCTCTCACATCGATGTTTCTTTCTCTGTCTCTCCCACTCACTTCTACTCTCTCTAAAGATCAATGGAAAAAATATCCTTGGGTGAGGATTAATAAAAAAAAAAATAATAATAACAATACTACTACTACTACTACTAATAATAATAATAAAAATTGGGAGGGAGCCCTAGCCAGTTTGGCTCAGTGGATAGAGCGTAGGCCTGCAAACTGAAAGGTCCCAGGTTTGATTCTAGTGTGGGCACATGCCTGGGTTGTGGGCTTGATCCCCAGCGCTGTGCAGGAGGCAGCCAATCAATGATTCTCATCATTGATGTTTCTCTCTCTCTCTCCCCCTTTCTTTCTGAAATCAATAAAAAAATAAATATATTTAAAAATGGGAGGGATATCTCTGCTGTGGAAGTCCCCCTTGAGGAGTGAGGGGTCCCAGCCTCACACCAGGACAGGAGCCCAGGGTTCTGGTACCAGAAAGAGAAGGCTCATAACTTTTGACTGTAAAACCCAGTGGGAATTGTAGCTGAGGGAGATGGAGGGCTATTGATGTTATTAGATGTCAAATGGCATTCCATACAGATTCCTGATTTTGGAAATCAACAAACAAAAACGGAAATAGCTGTTGAAAATTAAAACTATAGTAAAATCAGGAAACTGAGAAGATGCCCACTCTCATCACTGTTGGTTAACCATGCATCCATCAGGAATTCCAGAACAATGAGATGAAGTGAAAATAGAGTTAGAAAGTATTAAATGCTATTGTTGTGTAGATAATACAATTACATACTTAGAAAACTAGTGAAAATCAACTTTACAAAGTTATAAAATTAATAGGTTTTTAGCAGAGCAGCAGAATAAAAGATAAATATGCTAAAATAGCTTTTTTTTCCAATCAAATAAAAAAAATTGGGAGGAATGATTCCATTTGCTTTAGAAACAAGAAACATAAAATAATTCTAATAGAATTTTGTAGGGCTCATTTGACAAAATTATAGCACTTTTCCTTATACAAAATCAGATTTAAATGTAGAAACATATCGTGTTCATGAATAGGCAAATTTTGCAAAGAAATAATTTCTTCCTGAGTTAATTTAATAAAACTAGAAAAATGTAGGTGTGGTTGGCTTTGTGATGTCTCAACTTCCCTTTCTTTTTCTCATAAGAATGGCCAAGAGAGATTCTTGTGGGAGATTGGAAGAGCGAAGGTGAAGCAGCAGCCCTTTCGCAGCTTGGACACACCTCACCGACCTGCAGTTTCACCTGATGGTGTGATGTGGTGTCCAGGCCTGCAGTGCTCTGCCTTCCCTGGGTCTTCCTTCAGTTGCTCTGACTCTTGGGTCAGGTGTGTCTTTGACCTCATGACCAAAGGCAGACAGCCACAGCACACCACTCCATCCCTGGGGAGTCCAGTTCGAGACTGAGGTTGCACCTTATCCTTACTCTTCCCACTTTACCTCCCAACTGCTTGCCTGTTGGACTTCAAGCTCCAGCATCAGACGCAAATAACGCAGCCTTGCAGACAATTGCTTAAGCTGCCCCTCCGCCCCCACACCAATTGCATAGGTTCAAATGTGTGTGTGTGTGTACCTCCTAGTGGTTCTGCTTCTCTAATTGAACTGTGGCTGACACACAGTGTCTAACTGAAAAGGGACTGAAGGAAAGGACTTAAAAAAATAGCAATGGAAGAAATCACAAAATATGATAAGTATGATTATATACAAATTAAAACTTCTAAATGTTAAAATACATAAATACATTTAAAGGCAATAAAACATAAAGGTTTAATGTCTTGATATGTAGAGATTTCTATGAGTAAATTCTTAAACAGCTGAAAATGGAGAAAAATATGAATAGGTATGTTAAGAAATTATAATTGGTCATGAGACATATAAGATCAACATAGAATATCAATTTTATTTAAATACAAATTAAAATAAAAATTGCCTGCATAATCTACCAACTAAGATTTACCAAATTATTAAAAATTAAAGTTTCTGACAGTGAGAAAGAAAGTTAATATATGGTTTTCAGAGATCAATTTGGCCAGACATATCAGAATTAATAATTCCACTTCTAAAATCTAACTTCAGAACACAATTAATATTTGGGTAATTACTAATATATAGATGTTCACTGCAGTGTTACCTATACTAAAAATCCACTGCATAATTATGTGGGAATAGGAAATTGGTTAACTATATCATAATACATTCATAACAGAGTAATGTCTCCCTTAAAAATTACATACTTGAAATATTAAAATTACAAGGTAATGTCCATAATATAATACTATGTGGGAAAAATAGCCTACAAAACTTTGTAAAGTATAAATGTCATTAAAAATTATAAATTAAGTTATATATAAAAATAGTATAATAAAGGACTTAAAAAAATCATCAAAATGTAAGTGGTGAATATGTAGGGGATTATGGAAGTTTTCACTTTTGTCCTTTAGTATATATTTTTCTTTATGCTTTTCTGTATTTATATTTTCTACAATATTATTTTTATAATCATAAAAGATACATCTTTTTAATACCCCAAATTATTGTCCCTGAATGGTGGGATTAGGGGCAGGTTTCTGATTTTATGGAATCCTAATTTTTCTATGTATTGCACTTATAATCTGACTTTTTATTTTATTTTTTTAAAAAAGCATCCTTTTCACATGATAGCCTCCATCTCAGAGGCAATGTGAGCACTTGAAGATCTCTAATGTTCTTGCGGAAACTGAGCTACTTTCCCATTCCCTGAAAGTGTGAGATCTCTGAGCTAGACAAGTAGAAACAGTTAAACTGATTAAACTGATTGGTAAAGGTCTTTCCAGTTCTAACTGTTAGAAAGCTCTTGTGACGCCCTGGCTGGTTTGGCTCCGTGGATAGAGCGTCGGCCTGCGGACTGAAGGGTCCCGGGTTTGATTCCAGACAAGGGCACATGCCTGGGTTGTGGACTCCATTCCCCAGTGGGGGGTGTCCAGGAGGCAGCTGATCAACGAATCTCTCTCATCATTGATGTTTCCCTCTCTCTCCCTCTCCCTTCTTCTCTGAAATCAATAAAAATATATTTTAGGAAGCTCTTGTCTAATTGCTTTCAACAAATGGTTCTAATTCTATCTTTTTGGGCCACATAGAGTATATCTAATCCCCCCTTTCCATGCAAGCTCTTCAAATCTTTGAAAAGTTTCATTCCACGCCAGTCTTCTCAAGGCCAAGTATCTCCAGATTCTTTAACTATTTCTTATGCTTTTGTCTCTTCAACTCAAGTGCCACCCTTCAGACACATTTCCTTTTTCAGATAATTCACAAATGAGAAAACTTTACTGACCAGCCATGAGAAAAGATGAAAAGTCAATGGTAAGATTTGTTTTCAGATTTATTTTTTAGTAGTATTTATTCGAAAGGAATTTGTTTTTTCCTTTTAGAAATTGAATTTTAAGGAATTTTTTCATTTTAACACAAGTACCCAGGATTACTACATTATTTAATTATTCCTGGAAGTGGGGGTGAGAAGGTGAGGTGGGGGCTGAGCAGTATAGACTAGTGTTTAAAAGCAAAGGCTCTGGAATTAGACCATCTGTGTTCAAATCCTTCTCTACTATTTATAACGATATGACCTTAAGCATAACTGTTTCCTTCTCTGTAAAATGGGTGGTAATAGGACTTATTGCATAGGTTACTGAGAATTAAATAGGATAATATATGTATAGCACTTAAATTATACTATCTAGCACATGACAAACTCTTTTTAAGTAAAACAGTTTATATACGTTCTCAAAGTCATTTAAAAATCTTCAAAATAAGTCTATATGAAGACAGAATATGATCAGAAAACAAAAGCATAATAGTTATTAACAGTGATTTTTTTCCATATATTTCCCAATACCAAATGCATGATTTGATTTAAAAACCACCCTGGCTGGTGTGGCTCAGTTGGTTGGTGTTGTCCCATGCACCAAAATGTCACCGGTTCCTGGTCCAGGCACTGCCCGGGGTTGTGGGCTCAATCCTGGGTGCAGGGCCTGCGGGAGGTGGCCAATGTTCTGCTCTAACATAGATGTTTCTCTCCCTTCCTCTCTCTAAAAATCAATAAAAAATAGTTTTAAAAAACTGTTATAAATTCAAGTCGATAGGTATTTGAATTTTAACTGTTTTTTATAACTATTTTTAATGTGAAAAACAGAAATAAATAAGATGTGAAAGACCAATTAACAAATTCAATATTCCAGGGGGAAATGGTGAGTGTCTGATTCCTGGAGAGGAGGAGGCAGTTTGAAAAGGACCATTTTGGAGAACCAAGATGGCGGCGTAAGGCACAGACCTGTGTGTGCTGCCTCCCACAACAACATTGAAACTACCAACAATAAGACAAACAGCTATCATTCAGAACCATGGGAAAGCTGGCCCATTGGAAGCTCTACAACTGGAAGGAAAGAAAGAAGAGCACTGAGATTGAGTAGGATGTACAGAGGCGCCAAGAACAGAGGTACAGAGTCGCACGCCAAGCAGGCTGCAACTGGATGCAGTTTTTTTCAATCGGAAGGGGTTACAAACTCTCGAATTGACTGAGCTTGTTTGGGGTGGGATTCTGAGGTCCCAGACCCCTACGGGGAGAGGCGGGACGGCCTTGCAGTGGGTCGGAGAGCGAGGGTGGCTTTCTCACAGAGCTGCTCGCCAGCACTCGGGGACACAGAGACGCGGAGTCATGGAGAGGTGAGGAGTCGGGGAGATGCCATTGCTCTTTGCTCCACCCTGGTGATTCCCGGAGACCCCGCCCTACTCAATTTACATCCCCGCCCAAGCTGTGCCAGAGGCACAAAAGGAACCACATGCATTTTTACAGCATAACCCAACAAACTGGAGATTTCAACTCCTCATACCCATAAGGGACACACTCAAGAAGCAGAATCAGGTTTGGAGGAAGCCGGAGCTGAACCCAGATGGGCCGGTGACATGGAACCACTGTACCAGCAAACGCACAAGCAGGTCCACCAGATCCAATCTCACATGAGACGCTGGGAGACGGCAGACAAGCAGTCTGTGCAATTAGTAGAAAACGAAATCCAAGCAAGCATACCAGATATTCAGCCACCAAGAACGCCTGGAGATTTTGTCCAGCAAGGAGCCGCCCAACAAAAGACAGAATGCCAAACTTCGTGTTGACCAGTTAAAGTATGATGTCCAGCACCTGCAGACTGCTCTCAGAAACTTCGAGCATCGGCGATACGCAAGGGAGCAGCAGGAGAGACAGCGAGAGGAGCTTCTGACCCACACCTTCACCCCCAACGTGGGATGCGGTGCCCCCTGCGAGGCTGCGACGGCCCCTGTGAGGCTGAGACAGCCCCTGAGAGGTTGAAACGGCCGCTGTGAGGTTGAAATGGCCCCTGTGAGGTTGAGACGGCCCCTGTGAGGCTGGGACAGCCCCTGAGAGGCTGTGACAGCCCCTGTGAGGTTGAAACGGCCGCTGTGAGGTTGAAATGGCCCCTGTGAGGTTGAGACGGCCCCTGTGAGGCTGGGACAGCCCCTGAGAGGCTGTGACAGCCCCTGTGAGGTTGAAACGGCTGCTGTGAGGCTGGGACAGCCCCTGAGAGGCTGTGACAGCCCCTGTGAGGTTGAAACGGCCCCTGTGAGGTTGAGACGGCCCCTGTGAGGTTGAGACGGCCCCTGTGAGGCTGGGACAGCCCCTGAGAGGCTGTGACAGCCCCTGTGAGGTTGAAACGGCCCCTGTGAGGTTGAGACGGCCCCTGAGAGGCTGTGACAGCCCCTGTGAGGTTGCGACGGCCCCTGAGAGGCTGAGATGGACCCTGTGAGGCTGAGACAGCCCCTGCGAGGCTGCGCTGGCCCCTGGGAAGCCGAGAAAAATACTACATGATCTCACTCATTTATGGATAATAAAGACCATTATAAACTGATGAACAAAAATAGATACAGAGGCAGAGCAGCATTGAACAGACTGTCAAACTACAGTGGGAAGCCTGGGAGGGTTGGGGGCGGGTAAGAAATCAACTGAAGGACTTGTATGCATGCATATAAGAATAACCAATGGACACAAGACACTGGGGGGTAGGGGAGGCCGGGGGAATGTCAAGGGGGGGAAAAAGGAGACATATGTAATACTCTTTGTAATACTTTAAGAAATAAACCAAAATTAAATTAAAAAAAAATACAATGTGATGAAAAAAAGAAAAGGACCATTTTATTTTTTACCTTGTGTCAAGCACTCACTCAAAGAGGAGGGAAAGAAAGAAGGGCTGGAGGAGAAGGAAGAAAGTGGAGGGTGGGGAGAGGAGTCCTGGGAGGACAAGAAGGGAAGGGTGAGGAGGGGAAGAGAGGTAGCTAATATGTATTGAGTGCAGGCCCTATGCTAACTGCTTCATGTGAACTGTTTCATTTAATCCTATTAACCTACAAAACAGGTATTGAAAACAGTCTTTACAGAGGTTAGGTAACTTGCCCAAGAGCACAAAATTCAAGCCTAGTTCTTAACCACTAAGTTATTAATTATTAGGGGGAGACACTGATTAGATAGTGGAAGCTAAAGGGAAGAAAAAGATGGTCTTGTGTCTAAAGGACAGAATCAGTAGTGATAAGAAATATGGATTTGAGTGGAGAAGTAGAATAAAACGTTGTTGTGAAAGCACTATGCAAGACACTCTAAGTAAAACACACACAAGAAAAACAAGGGTCATTTAGATTACACTAAATCAATTTCACATTACAAAGGAATTGACCGCTGATGGTCAATAACAACACTTAAAAGAGAAGGTAACATTCTCAACCCTTTTACTCCATTGTCATTTCTGGGAAAGTAAAATGAAACATGGGAGAAAACAAAAACACTTTCCTTTTTAAAAAAATCAAGTTTTTTACTTTGGTAACTTTAGGAAGGTCTGTGTTTGCCTCCACTTGATAAGATAAAGTTTAGTAATGGGAAATAGCTTTAACAAATCAATATTTCCTTAGATTCATACACCAAAGAAAACCTTTCAGGACCCAGCAGCATGTTTTAGTCATGCCATGTTCAATTCGCTTTCAGAGATGCAGAGTCTGGCTGGTGATATTGCCAAGTCAATGCTTTCTTCTGGATACACACCTGATTAAAGGCTGCAAGATCAAAGAGCAAGCCACTTACAGCAAAGTGCTGTGGACCTAAAGCTCATCTGTGAATGGAATTACTTAAAACTATTTTAAAGGGTCATCACAAGGAGGGTGCTTATTTTTAGAAATGAGTTTTCTTTTGATACAAGGAAAAATGTTGTCCATTTCCCTTATGTTTATAACAACATTCCAATTTAATCTTCAGTTTAAAAATTCCTTAATTATTGCACAACAGTGTTTTGTTGATTGCACAACACCCACATCTCTGTTAGATACTAAAAATCTAGACTTTTCTACGTGTGTGTGTGCATGCACACATGCCGTGATGTGTGTGCGCATGTACATGCATTATTTTCCTTTATGGTAATGATATACATTAAAGCTATGGTTTACAATTTAAATTCTGTTCTCAGGGGAAAGCTATAGACATGAAACAAATGTAAAAACACTGTATTTTTACTGATTTCATTTTTACTTACCCAAATCTTCTTCTAGTAACAGCAGTGGGGCTAGTACTGTGCAGGTATCTATTCCAAAACTTTATTCTTCAGAATTCCATGTCCCTGTTGTCCAACTCTTAGAGTCACTGGCATGCATATATACATTTGCCTCCAAGTAAAAGTAACTAATAGGTGTTGGAATTATTCTTAGGGTGATGATTAGAATCTCTTACAGAAAAGCCTTTCAATCCAAATTTCCTTTGTTGGTTATCATAACTATCACTGAAAAATCTGGAAGAACATATGCCAAAACACACAACCACATGTTTTTTTGTCCAGTCAGACATAAGAACCCAGCATAATTATTCTTGAATTAAAATCAAAAGCAAGTTTATAAGAAGAGATCTATGTTCTTTTAAATACTGAGACCTCATCTAGTATTCAGTTGATAACAATCATTGTATTTACTTCACTTTTGTTTATAGTAAAATTAAATGTTGAAAGACAAAAAAGTCTTACCAATTTAAATAAATAATGTGGGGGGGAAACACTGCATACCATTTTATATCTTCATATGCCTTTGGCATTTGTTTGAGGAAATACATTGTTCCAATGTAGTGTAACTTTAATTTTCCTTGTCTTATATTGTTTTATAAAGTTTAAGAGTGAACTTTTAAAAACAAACAAGCAAACAAACAAAACACAAAAGAAGTTTGTCTGCTCCTAGAAGACAGAACCAGAAAAACATTGGATAAATTTAAAAAAAACACACACACATTAGTTTTGCTTCTCTACAATTTAGTCATTATAGTAGAATATAAGTTTCAAACACACAAAACCTCGAGTCTCCTGGTGCATCTTGTGTTACCATCTCTTATTCCACTGGAATTCCTATGTTGGAGAAGAGTGTTCTTAGGATAATTTAGCTGAGAGAGAAAAAAAAAAAAGAAAGAAGAAAGCTACAGTTCTTCTTTGCTGTCTATTCAAATATCCAGAGATGCCAAAGGGAGTTTTTCCACCTTTTTCCTCAGATGCTCTAGAAGGGAGCAATCTGTTTCGGTAATTTTCTTTTACCTTGATGAATGCTGTTTCACCTCAATGTTCATTCTGTTCTCTAAGAGAATGCAGCAACTTCTAAAAGAAATGATTTTGTCAGTATGGGACATTGTATACTTTTTAGTCAACTGTTGTTCCTGGAGTTCCTTAGGTCACATTGACGTCCAGACAAAAAGAGGTTGCTGGATGATCAAGTGGTAAACCTGAAAAGTAATGTCCAACTTACAAGATTGTTTTGAGACTCACTTGAAATGATGTAAATAATTACAGGTGAATGTTAAGTAAAAGTGGAAATGCAAAGCAAAGCGGCATTGTTACTGATTATTAGTGAAACCTCATTTAAGTACCACAAGTCTTCAAAGAACAAAGTCCCCAAGTTATACAACCAATAACGTTCTGTAATTGTGTCATCTATGAAAACATAAATCATGCTGATCTTGTAGAGCTCTGGACCATTTCTGAATCAATTTGACCACCCACCTCCACCCAATATTTTCTAGGGCTGGTTATACTAACACCCTAAGAAATTTAATTTTTTTAAGTAAAAATAACAAAAGTTCCAATACTCATTTGTCACAGCTTCTTAAGTTTGTCCCTATTAGTGCAGTGTTTATAGTGACAGCAATACATATGGCACCACCGTGCTGACCTCTGATACACAAAGATAAAGCTCCTGGGCCGCCACTCTGGGACTCATGCTTTAAGCTGTTTTGTTTTGTTTTGAAGAGTTGTGATGATTTTAAGCTGATCTATGTGCACTCTTTTGTTGGGCTCCCTCACATGCAAAGGCATGCACTTAGGAAACGGCTGGCAAAGGTTCAAGGTGCAAATCTGTGGCTAGGAGTGGTGAAACACGAACTGGTGTATTCACAGATGGACCAACAGCTCTGACCTGATTAGCCAACTGAACAAAGACACAGCTCATCACGTGCTCCCCCTATGCAGACCATTTGTCTTTAAAACGAAGTGAAAAGCTGCAGACTCCCTAGTAGAGGAAGCCAGAGAGAATCACAGCAATGCCCTCTCTGCTGGACTGCTGCTTTTACTATTTCCCAAACATCACCTGTGGCCCTGAATGAACAAATGGGTAATGAAAGAGTGGCTACTCTTAGTATCGACAATCATACCTACTGTTTGGGGAGTACAAAGATGAACAAATCATGGTTTCTGTGCTTAAAGGGCAATGCAGAAGGCAAGAAAAAAATGTCCACAAACAAATGTAATCCAACGGTATTTTATTCCCCTAGGAAAGCTGCCAGATTTCAAGTCCTAAGTAAGAGTGTCTGTGATCCAGTTTTTCTTCCCCTGCCATCCTGCACATCAGCTGCTGCCTAGCACTGATCATATGGGATCTTATACCTTTAAGCAATCAGACTTACAAATACATACCTATACTTAACTTATTTACCTGGAATTGTGCCTAAGTGCCCAAGCTGTTTGCCAGTTCAAAATGTCAACTTCTTCTCATGGCTCAATTGTCTTCACAACACTTAGAAACAAAATTAATCAATCTGGCACTGTTCTTCCAATCGCATCAGACTAAATGGAAGTCAGAACAAGAGTCACAATTTTAGAACCAAAATAGGAAATGGCCTTAATGTTATTTCTTACAGATTCTAACAGTCAAACAGTTTACTAAATCCATGAGATGAAAAATTAACAAAACCTAACAGTGTTTGTGCTACCTCTCCAGGAAGTTAACACTTTTCCAGGGGATTGTTTGATCTCTGAAAGAATTAAAAATACAGCGGAGTAAATTATGCATGGAAAACACACAAAACAGTTCAACAGCAGCCTATTTTCTAAGAGTCTAATGACTCATTAGAAGTTTTAAACATTTCATTCTAGCAGTTTGGCCCTGACCTTGATTACTTTTCTTACTGATGGTCTTGACTGCTCAGTATTTTACTGACATTTACTGCTGAGGCAAATCTGATTTAGAATTTCAATTGCTCCTGTGTTAACAGTAGCACTAGAACTAAAGGGTTTACTTCCCAACTGACATCTTCACGATGCTTGAGGGTATTTGACTGTACTGTGTCTACACACCCACCAGCTGGAAAACAAGAGTGGTCATATGGCGGGGGGGGGGGGGGGGGGGGTCAGCAAACAACAGTAGGCTGGCAAACAACACAAGTTCAAAATATTGTGAATTCAGAAGTCAATAATTTTGTATACTATCCAGCTGTTTTCCTGACCACTGGAAGTAAAAAGGAAGGAAAACATCTGAAATCATTGGTATATGTATCTGCCTCTATTTTTACTTCCATTACAAAGAAAGAGCCAAGACCAAGAGAAAAGCAAGGTTTGAAACTTTTCATAAATTGCAGTAACACATTTTTAACCAATATTCAACTGACCTAACCATAATAAAGTATCTTGTAACAGCACTTCATACTTACGTCTGTTTTACATACAATAGTTCTTATGTTGTATTATGTTTGAGTGTCTGCATCTCAGACATCAATTGTGAACTCATGGAGAGAAAGACCATGGCAATCTTTTGTTTGGGTCTAATCTCAAGAAGCCAGCACACTAAACAGTTAATATGGCCTTTAGACAGATTTGGAATCATAGAATAAGAAATACATAATTTTGTCCAAGATCACCTGATAATAACAGGATCAAAATTAAGGTTTTCGGACAAGTACATTTACTTATCAACCTTTCCCCTTCAAGTCCACATTTTTTCCATTATACCATTTTGAACAATATTCATTTATTCAATTATTTAATCTAATATGAGTCAGGCATTAGGGATTCAATAATAAATAAGCCAGATGTCATTCATAAACAAATGAAAATGACAGTCTAGGACATACATTAGTCAACTAATTATAAAATTAACAATGCAATTACAAGTGGGGTGAATAATACAAAAGAGACTGACCCTGTAATAGAGGAATGTAGCCCAGTTTAGAGGTAAGGAAAACTTTTCCTTCAAGAAGAAAATGTCAAGTTTTCCTTGGTATCTGAGTTGAGTTCTGAAGTATAAATAACATATAAACTAGAAGTACATCTATGCGTGGGAAGTGGGATTAAAGGGAGAAAAAAACCCTCAGATAGTAGAAACAGCATTGTAAATATCAAAGCAGAGGATGGATTGTGGCTCTTTAAAGCAGTTTTCAAATGTGGATTGATACCAATTAATGGTATCAATTACAATTACATAGAATAAAAAATAGATATCATTATATACAGTTAGGGTGGGTATTGTTTAACAAAACTTTTGTAACAGCCCTAACCGGTTTGGCTTAGTGGACAGAGTGTCGGCCCGCGGACTGTAAAGTCCCAGGTTTGATTCCAGTCAAGGGCATTTACCTGGATTGCAGCCACATCCCCAGTAGGAGGTGTGCAGGAAGCAGCTGATTGATGTTTCTCTCTCATCGATGTTTCTAACTCTCTATCCCTTTCCCTTCCTCTCTGTACAAAAATCAATAAAATATATATTTAAAAAAAAAACACTTTTGTAACAGTTAAATGTATTTATTTTTATAGTGTTGGGTCATGATGCAAAACATTTTTCTTACTCTGTAGCAGTCAAAATAGCTTAAAGCCACTCTTTTAAAGGACGGAGAAGAGGCCATTGGGGCTCCAGGCTGGCATAAAATGAAGCTGATGCTGCAAGCTGGTAACAGATAATGAGAGCCATGTTAACGATTTAGTCATTAGGCTAAGAATAATGAAAAGCCATTTAAGGATTTTAAACAGGGGAGAAAAAATGGTAAAATTTAAACTTGAAAAGATTAACTCTATAATATGGAAAAATAGGTCAGAAAAAGGGGTCAAGAATAGTTAAAATGAGAATAATTCAAAAGCTATTGTACACATTAAGTGATGGATAATAATTTGGGCAAGAATGATGCAGAATAGATTCAAAACACAAAATATAAAATAAGTTTAAAGAATACAAGTACACACTGAAAATTTAACACACACACATATATATCTATGTATATATATATATATATATATATATATATATATATATATACACACACACACACACACATATATATATCTCATATCTAATAAAAGAAAAACATGGTAATTGGCGTACAACCGCTACCCTTCCCATTGGCTAATCAGTGAGATATGCAAATTAACTGCCAGCCAAGATGGCGGCCGGCAGCCAGGCAGCTTGAAACTAATATGAGGCTTGCTTGCTTCAGTGACGGAGGACTCCAACGTTCCCCGCCTGCCTTGCTGGACTCTGAGCCTGCATTTTAAGAAACATTGTAACAAATATAGAAGCTAAACAAAACCCCAGAAACCTGCTTTCAGCAAGCCCGGGATCTCAGAGCTGGAGTTATACATTGTTTCGATTATAGAACCGAAACAAACCAGATACCTTCTTTCAGCAGTAGAGGCCTCAGAGCTGGAGTCAGAGCTAAAGCTGGCCCAGAATAAAAAAAAAAGAAAAAAAGGAGCAGTTGGGAGCTTCAGTCACCCGCAGCCTGAAAACAGCCCTCAGCCCCTCACCCAGACTGGCCAGGCACCCCAGTGGGGACCCCCACCCTGAAGGGTGTGTGACCAGCTGCAAACAGCCATCATCCCCTCACCCGGGCTGGCCAGGCACCCCCGTGGGGACCCCCACCCTGATCCAGGACACCCTTCAGGGCAAACCAGCCAGCCCCACCCATGCACCAGGCCTCTATCCTATATAGTAAAAGGGTAATATGCCTCCCAGCACCGGGATCAGCGGAGCCGCGAGGCCTCCCGGCACCAGGATCAGCGTGACAGGGGGCAGCGCCCAAACCCCCTGATCACCCTGGGGCTCTGTGTATGACAGGGGGAGGGGCCACAACCTCTCTATCCGCCCTTCTCTGTTCGTGACAGGGGAAGGCGCCCCAACCCCCTGATCAGCCCTGCTCTGTGCCTGATAGGGGGGAGCTCCCCAACCCCCTGATCGCCCTGCGGCTCTGTGTGTGACAGGGTGCAGCGCCTCAACCCCCTGATCGGCCCTGCTCTGTGTGTGACAGGGTGCGGCGCCCCAACCCCCCGCCCCCCATGGGCCCTGCTCTGTGTGTCACGGGGTAGAGCCATAACCTCCCCATTGGCCCTGCCCTGAGTGTGAGAGTGGCAGCACCCCAACCACCTGATAGGCCCTGCTCTGTGGGTGATAGAGGGCGGCACCCCAACCCCCTGATCTGCCCTGCCCTGAGTGTGACGGGGGGGGGGGGTGCCCCAACTCCCCTATCGGCCCTACTCTGTGAGTGACAGGGGGTAGCTCCTCAACCCCCTGATTGGCCCTGCTCTGTGCATGACAGGGTACGGAGCCCCAACCCCCCTGATGGGCCCTGCTCTGTGCATGACAGGAGGCAGCGCCCCAACCCCCTGATCGGCCCTGCTCTGTGCATGACAGGGTACGGAGCCCCAACCCCCTGATGGGCCCTGCTCTGTGCATGACAGGGGGTGGCACCGCAATCTCCCCATCGACCCTGCCTTGAGTGTAACAGGGGGCGGTGCCCCAACCCCCCAATCGGCCCTACCCTGAGTGTGACTGAGGGTGGCATCGCAACCTCCCAATCCGCCCTGCTCTGTGCATGACAGGGGAAGGCGCCCCAACTCCCCAATCGGCCCTGCTCTGAGTCCGACCAGGGGCTGCACCTAGGGATTGGGCCTGCCCTCTGCCACCCAGGAGCAGGCCTAAGTCAGTAGGTCGTTATCTCCCGAGGAGTCCCAGACTGCGAGAGGGCACAGGCCGGGCTGAGGGATCCCCCCTCCCCCCGAGTGCACAAATTTTTGTTCACTGGGCCTCTAGTATATATATATATATATTCCTAATATGTAAATTGTCCCTGTGGGAGTTCGACCGAGACTGGTCCCTTGCTATGACAAGCGCTGACGACTAGGGAGCAGCACGGAACGAAGGAAGGCCCCAGCCAGCAGCCAGAAGGCCCCTAACCGTGCACAAATTTCGTACACTGAGCCTCTAGTAATAGCATAAGAGACTAACAAGATGAAAAACATTATTAAAATAAGAAATTCAATGGACATTTAACAGTAAATTAGACACAGTAGAAGAGATCTTTAATGAACTAGAAGACAGATATCAAGAAATTACTCCAAATGAAATGCAGCACAGATGTCAGAGATAACAAAAATATGACAGGGAGTAAGATTTTTCTGGAATAGAAACTCAAAAACCAGAGAACCAAGAAGAAATATCCAAAGAAATAATTTTCTAGAATTGTTGTGAGACAAAAGCTATTTTCAGACATAGGAGGTCCAGCGAATTCCAAGCAGTATTAATTTTTTGAAAATTCACTTAGATATATATTGTAGTGACACTGAAAGACACCAATGAAAAGGAAATCCTAGAAGCAATCTGAGAAAAAAAGTCTAATTACAAAAGGAATAAACAAGAAAAAAATTATACAAAATGTCAAAATGTTAAGGTTGCAATATAAAGGACAGATTATGGACAAAAATAACTGTCTAGGAAGATGATAGCAGTAAAAGCCTTCCTCCTATTATTGGGGGTCAGAGATACTAATTTTAAGACTTCAAAACACACATGTTGAAATTTGTAGGGTGACCTCTATAATAAAAATACAATGTTTAGATGCCTAACTAGTCGGAGAGAAAAATGGAACCATAAGGGGTAAAAATCCAAATTGGAAAAGTAGAAAACTCATAATGATGATAGAAATAAACCCATATGTTAGTAATCATAATAAAAGAAAATAAATTTATCTCTCTAGTTAACAGAAACATGACCATCAGACTGGTTCCTAAAACTCCAGGCAAGCAAGACGATAAAAACACTGTACTCATAAACACTTCAATTAACTAATTATGGTATAAATCGGACAATGTTAATACTATGAAGAAGTGAAAAAGAATTAACTAAAGCCAAATACACCAACATGAATAAGTCAACATGGATGAATCTCAGTGTCTAGAAAAACAAGACAGGATATTAAGTACGATTTCAACTAAATACATGTCAAAAACATGCAAAACTAAACATTGTTAGGAATACATATATAGGATAAAACCACAAATACAAGTGAAAGAACTAACGCAAAAATCACGGTAGTGGTTACTTACAGGGGTAAAGAGGAAAGTAAGATTAGTGAGAGGCCCACAAGCTCTTCCAAAGTACTAGGACCATTATATTTCTTAAGCTGAGTAGCAGGTAGGAGGCACTGGCTAAATGGGTATTGGTTTTATTTTTTTTTCCAACTGAATATATATTCTTTTGTATACCTCCCATTTTTAAAAGCATAAACACAAATGCTTGTGAATGCATAAAATCTTTTTAAAAAGAGACAACTCTTTAATGTAATGTTCATGAACTCTTCTTGGATGTGTCCCAGAGCCTGTAAAAAGCTGCTGTTACTTAGGAGGGTCTCACTATTTAATGGGAAAGAAACGCACAAAAGAAAATTAATCAGTAATCTATGCTCTCAAATGCATATTAATGATGAACAAATGTTGGCAATGTGTAAAAATGGTCATTTTTTTTTTTTTTTGTAATTCTCACCCACAATTATGACCCTATTGATTTCAGAAAGGGAGAGAAATACTGATGAGAGAAATATCAATTGGTTGCCTTCCATATGAGCTGGAGCAGGGATAGAACCTGCAACCCAGGTATATGCCTGACTGGGATTTGAACCTGTAACCTTTTGGTATACATGAGGAAGCCCCAATCAATTGAGACACCCAGCTAGGGCTGGCCATTAGTTTATATAGTTTTTTTTTTCTGATTGATACTAGGAATTCATACTGTATTATCTTTCAAAGTCCAGCAGTATGTGAAAAGAACAAAGTGGTAGAAAAAGCAAACATTAATTATGAATATAATGGACTAGAGGCCCAGTGCATGACATTCACGCACTGGGGGGGAAGAGGGAGGGGAGTTCCCTCAGCCCGTCCTGCACTTTCTTGCAGTCTGGGACCCCTTGGGGTATATCTGAGTGCCAGCTTAGGCCCACCGCTGCGCTCACCCAGCTTCTGGCTGAGCAGCGCTCCCCCTGTGGGAGTGCACTAACCACCAGGAGTCAGCTCCTGCATTGAGTGCCTGCCCTCTGGTGGTCAGTACATGTCATAGCTACTGGTTGTTGCACCATTTGGTCAATTTGCATATTAGGGTTTTATTATATAGGATAACCTTAAAGGAGCAGAGCATAAATAGAAAAACATTCAGATAGTCATCATAGTTTTGTATGTTTCAATGCTTTGGTGTTTATTTTTTTATGTGTGGAGCAACTAATATCCAATGATACTGATAGAAAAAATATATAATAGCATGATTTAGTTTTGTGGATCAAGATCCTCATTTACAACTTACTAAACATATATCCCTTCACCTACTGTAAATTTAGTCTCGAAGGATTCATAAGGCAATAATAATGTGAAGGCAGTGATATAACAAAAAAAGTGTTTTCAATTCCTTGCTTAAACATTAACTAGATATGACCTTAAGTAACCATCTGAATATGCTTTCTCATTAGTAGTATACAAATATTAGCACCAAAATTTCAGTTTTCCAGGTACTCAAATGCTTGATTCCTTAGGGTTGTTTAGAGATATAGATGTGAAAATGCCTAACATCGTAAAAAATATTAGCTTCCTATCATTCTTCCCTGGGGTTTTACTACTCCACTAAGGCACATTAACTAACTGTTGGACTTGCTTTTAACTACAGTTATCACATAGAAATCTTTGCTATTAATGTAGCTTGTTTGAGCTACATTAAGATAAAAAGTGAGAATTAATTGTCTAAGAACTTTTTACCCTTGTGTCACTGATAAAGAGGGAAACAGGCATTTTAACATTCATCCCATTTCTACATATCCTGAGTAATATATGCAATTTTATATAGTTTTATGTAACTATAGCTCATATATCTATACTTTTATAGATATACATATTTCTTATATATCTATACTTTTGATCCATGGAATTAGATCCTACACATAGTTACTCATATGCTACTTTTGAGTACTTTCTCTCCGAACCTTGACCATTTTGTACAAATGATCCTCTAAACTGGGTGTTTTCACAACACTGGTCAGAGATGAATAAAAAAGTACCATTTGGCTTACCTTGACCAGTAATCCTCTCATTAGCTTTAGCTTTGGGTGATAGTTGAAAACTACACTGCAAACCAGAGATCTGAAACCATAGCATCTGGGCCAAATCAGACCTGTATTCTCTAAACTTAACTGAATGTCGAGGATGGTCTAATCAGATGTCAAATAAAATAATATCCATATATCTTATCTCCATACCATGCCTTGATAGCAGAAACATAATTTTCTGTTATGGGACTGGGTTTTAATTCAACAACCAAAGAAAAAAAATCAACCAGTTATGTGTAAAGGAGACTCAATCAAGACATGTTAAATATCTTGGGTGTGCAATAAACCGTGTGCGTTGTTTAAAATATTCGAGGCATTTACAAAATTCAGCTTATGCCCTGGCCAGGTGGCTATTCTGGAGGGTCATCCCATACACCAAAAGGTTACAGGCTCAATTCCCAGCCAGGGCACATATCTACGTTGCATGTTTGATCCCCAGTTGGGGCGCATACAGCGGGCAGCTGATTGATGCTTTTCTCTCACATTGATGTTTCTCTCTCTCCCTAAAATTAATAGGGACATATCCTCAGGTGAGGATTAAAAAAAAAAAATTCAACTTATACTATTTAGTCTCTGTAGCTGCTTAGTGAATGACTAAGGAGCCACTTGAACTAAGAAATTAAGAAACAGCAGCTTTATGTGTCACAGCCCCCAAATACCTTTCAACAGGCACATGGTTAAACAATGTGGTACATCAATACCAAGGAATACAACTTAGTAATACAAAGGAACAACTACTGATGTGTCTGACAGCTTGGATAGATTTCAAGGGCATTATGATGAGTAGAGAAAGCTAATCTCAAAGGTGACATTATATAGTTCCATTTCTGTAATATTCTTGTAACGACAAAATTATAGAGATGGTTGCCAGGGATTAGCATGTGAGGGAATGGTGGGTACATGTGCCTACAAAGAGGTAGCATGAAAGAGATCTTCACAATGATAGTTTGAGCTATGGACACACAATGTAAAAATGTCAGTATCCTGGTTGATATTACTCTCTGCACTAATAAAAGACAAAGATGCTAACTGACCATACCTTTGCAAAACCATGCCCACCTGCCAATCAGAGCAACTATATGCAAATTAATCCAACCAAGATGGTGGCTGGCAGCCATGGAGCTGGAGCAAGCAGGAGGCTTGGTTGCCTGGGCGATGGAAGAAGCCAAGCTTCCCACCTGCACTGAGCCAGTTGTGGCCTCTGCTCATGGCAACAAAGTTTCAATTATAGAAGCTAAATAAATCTCAGATACCTGCTTCCAGCCAGCCTCCACTGGGAGCTTCGGTGGCTGGGGGTTGTGGCCAGCCTGCAAACAGCCATCAGCCCCTCACCCAGACTGGCCAGGCACCCCAGCAGGACTCCCCACCCTGAAGGGGCTATGGCCAGCCTGCAAACGGCCCTCAGCCCCTCACCCAGGATGGTCAGGCACCCCAGTGGGTACCCCCACACTGAAGGGGCTGTGGCCAGCCTGCAAACAGCCATTAGCCCCTCACCCAGGCTGGCCAGGCACTCCTATATAATAAAAGGGTAATATGCAAATTGACCCTAACAGCAGAATGACTGGGAATTGGTCACTATGACACACATTGACTACCAGGGGGCAGATGTTCAATGCAGGAGCTGCTCCTGGTGGTCAGTGCGCTCCCACAGGGGGAAGTCTGCTCAGCCACAAGCCAGGCTGATGGCTGCCAGTACAGCGGTGGGAGCCTTTCCCGCCTCCTCAGCAGAGCTAAGGATGTCTGACTGCCAGCTTAGGCCCAATCCCCCCCAGGGTGGTCATCCCCTGAGGGGTCCCAGACTGCGAGAGGGCACAGGCCGGGCCGAGGGACCCTCCCAAGTGCACAAATTTTTGTGCACCGGGCCTCTAGTAGTAACATAAATGGAAAATACTGGGGGAAACTAGGTTTAGGTTACAGGGGCTCTCTTTGTAATGTTTTTGCAACTTCCTGTGAATCTACAATTATTTCAAAATAAAACGTTGAAAAACACATATACTTGTATACACAAGGAAGTTCATAAGATAATGAAACACAGCCAATTTTATTCAAATTCTCCAAAATTTATACTCAAGATGTTGTTTCTGCAATGTATGTCACCCTTTATATAATGGACTTATTATCTTCACTTGTATAGTTTTCTTGTTTTTTTTTTTCCTTTACAGTTCTTCAGTAGAAGCCAGAGTCTTGAGTTGCCCAGTTAGGAGCCTAAAATATAAAAAAAGAGAGGGTAAGAAAAAAAGTAATTTTTTAAAAAATGTTTAAAAATATATTTTATTGATTTTTTACAGAGAGGAAGGGAGAGAGATAGAGAGTCAGAAACATTGATGAGAGAGAAACATCGACCAGCCGCTTCCTGCACATCCCCCACCGGTGATGTGCCCGCAACCCAGGTACATGCCCTTGACCGGAATTGAACCTGGGACCTTTCAGTCCGCAGGCCGACGCTCTATGCACTGAGCCAAACCGGTTTTGGCAAAAAAAGGTAATTTTTGAAAAAACTTAGAAAAAGTGATACAAGCATTTCCTTTTAGCACTATTCCTGCCAAACCATTCTCTAAGATTTTAACAACCTCTGCAACTGTTAAATGTCAGATGTTCCACTTAGAGCAAAATAAACCTATCAAAATACCATCTGATATTTTTGAGCAATTATGAAGTATAACAATGACAAAATATTATACTAAAAATCAATACAAATTGATCCCAAATCATACAAAAAATCCATTATATAAAAGATATTTTTCAGGCTCAGTTATTCTACACTTGATTGGAATAGGCATTGACAATAATTTCCTAATTCATCCTTCTCTTTTAAGGACTGTTAAGGACACAAACCTGTTGCTAAAACTTCAATCAAATGAGGTCCTTGAATGTTCCAATGCTGCTTCCTTAAAACTTCACATTCCCCACTTACACATAAACACAATGGCTAGAGAGTTAAAAGTGGTCTAGAATTCCAAAATTACAAAGTCATGCAAGTTGTTTTAATGTCTAATATGTAGGATCTCTATCAAAAAGGGGGATATATTTTCTGAAAAAGTTAAATCTGATAAAATCAAATTTTAAAAGATTAACACTAACAGATATAATAAAATCACATTTTACAGGAAGCGTTTCTTTAGATTTAAAAAAACAAATTTCAAGCACTTAAAAGAGGGCTATACATATAACTTGTCACCTTCCACTATCAAAATTATGTGTTGAAAACCCTGAGGAAATGAGTTCATGAAGTCACACAGTAAGAGTAAAAGGAAACTCTAATTTTTTTTACTTTCCCTAACAAATGCATGTAATACATCTAAGAAAAATTCTCTTTCATTTAGTAATTTAAACAAAATGTTCATACCCCCAACAAACAGAAATGCAAAATCAGATACAACTGACATTACAATGTTCTCAAAGTAAGTCCATTTAACAATTATGTTACAGTATTGCTAAATCCCATATAAACAGAAAATGTGTGGTTCTTACCTCTGACCTACTATTCTGATTAAGTTTCTTCTCAATATTCATGGCCAACATCTGGCTTCTAAATGAAAGGCTTTTGGTCTTTTCAATCACTTGCTGATAGGGTGAGACTGCATTGTTACCCATAACCACATGACCCTAAAATAAGACAGAGGAAAATTGATCCTGTAATGTTAATGACCATTTCCCAGGTACATCATAAGCATGACATGACAACATTAAATGACTGCTGCACATTTTTATGTACTAGAGCAGCCGTGGGCAAACTACAGCCTGCGGGCTGGATCCAGCCCGTTTGAAATGAATAAAACTAAAAAAAAAAAAAAAAAAGACCGTACCCTTGTATGTAATGATGTTTACTTTGAATTTATATTAGTTCACACAAACACTCCATCCATGCTTTTGTTCCGGCCCTCCGGTCCAGTTTAAGAACCCATTGTGGCCCTCGAGTCAAAAAGTTTGCCCACCCCTGTACTAGAGAGATGACAATATTTACCCAATTAAAAAAATAGGAGTTTGCTGTTTCCTTCAAAGAGCTATTATTATACATTAAAACACAACAAATTCTTAATAGACTAAAGTTTCCTAATGAATATTCAGGAAAAAGTATAAAGTAACCAGCAACTGCTATCTAGTTATGTAGGACAGTTAGCTTAATACTTACTAATTTGGAATCAATCTTGGCATCCAGTCTTGCATTTCTAATCAAATTGACAATCCACCTTTCCGCTTCTTCTGGAGTCATGTTCAGCTTATCTGCCAACATACTAATGAAAAAGTAAAAAGGACATTAACTGAGTCTAAAAACTTAGTTTTAAGTACATAGTCTTTGACCCACATATGTTAATAAAATAAGCAAAGTAGAAATAACCTCATAACTTAAGGAAGTGCAAAAGCAGTTGGCAAATATTTTGTGAAAAGTCAAAACTAACCTCTATAGGGAAATTATATTAATGTAAGCTCCAATATGTTTATCACACACATTAAAATTATTACTTCCATACTTTGTTTTTATCTACAATTGAAAACGGGTCCAAGAATTATTCTAGAACAGCTTTTAAATTTCGGACACACACCATATCTAATAAGCTATTCAGCTATACTAAATTAAATCCCATCACAGTAATCTTTTTTGACATATGTTGCATATTTTATAGTAAACAGATTCATAACTTAGCCTACAAATCTACGGAGTTGTATATAAAGGGATAAAAACAGTTTTAATATGCATTTTAATAGAGAGATGACTATCATATGTGCCTACAACCATTTAGTGAAGAAACTTATCAACAGAGAAATGTTCCAAATCATAAATGGAAATAACTTTTTAATAGACAATAAACTCAATACTATTTTATTCAGCATTTGAAATTTGTCAGCTGAAGAAAAAAGGAAGCCAGAGACAAATGCTTCCCTTTCCCTGCAATTAAAAAAAAAAGGGGGGGGGGGACTGAATATCAAATAACTTTAAATTAGAGGCAGAGATAGGCAAGCATAAATTAGTGAATGTAGTAA
Source organism: Myotis daubentonii (assembly GCF_963259705.1). NCBI lineage: Eukaryota > Metazoa > Chordata > Mammalia > Chiroptera > Vespertilionidae > Myotis > Myotis daubentonii. Next base: position 37,295,156 of record NC_081856.1, on the reverse strand, counting down.
TTTGTCATAATTCATAATTAGTATACAGTGAAAATAAGTCTACTTTGAGACTTAAAGATAAGCCATTTACAGATATAAGGGTTTACTGAAATTTTATTTCAAATTACTTCAGATTTTGCATTATATAAATCATGTCCATGTCATCCTAATTACTCTGTATTTTTTTTCAAAACATCTACCATACTTTATAACTTTATCTTTATTTAATATCTGTTTCTTTTTCTGGATTTTAAGTTCTGAGTATGTGCTCCCTGCTATCTTATCGTCTCAATGCCTGGCCAGAAAGTTGCTTATTCACACTTGTAATATTTTCTTATTGAATAACTTAGTTATACTGTTGTTATAATATATATATATATATACTAGGGGCCCGGTGCACGAAATTCGTGCACTGGGTGTGTGTGGGGGGGCGGGGGGAGTGTCCCTGAGCCCAGCCTGCCCCCTCTCACATACTGGGAAGCCCTCAGGCGTTGACCCCCATCACCCTCCAATCGCAGGATCGGCCCCTTGCCCAGGCCTGATGCCTCTGGCCTAGGCGTCCGGCCCGGGCAGCGGGGACCCGCAGTGGCAGCGGCCCCGCGATGGTGGGCTTCGCTTTAGGCCCAGGCAAGGAACCCCTAGCTCCTGGGACTGCCAGCTTCGACCGTGCACAGCTCCCATCGCTGGCTCCACCCCTACTTCCTGCTATCACTGGCCAGGGCAGAAAAGGCACCTGATTCTCCAATCATGGCTGGGGGGCAGGGCAAAGGCAGCCCCAGCTCTTAGCTCCCCCCTGGGTTTCCGATCACTGTCAGTGGCAGGGGGCTTCTTCCTGCTTTCCCTTTCGCCTCCCTGCATTGTGCCACATATGCAAATTAACCGCCATCTTGTTGGCAGTTAACTGCCAATCTTAGTTGGCAGTTAATTTGCATATAGCCCTGATTAGCCAATGAAAAGGGTATCGTCGTACGCCAATTACCATTTTTCTCTTTTATTAGTATAGATATTTAGTATACCTAAGCCAGTGGTTCTCAACCTGTGGGTCACGACCCCTTTGGCAGTCAAACGACCCTTTCACAGGGGTCACCTAAGACCATCCTGCATATCAGATACTTACATTACGATTCATAACAGTAGCAATATTACAGTTATGAAGTAGCAACAAAAATAATTTTATGGCTGGGTCACAACATGAGGAACTGTATTTAAAGGGCCAGAAGGTTGAGAACCACTGGCCTAAGCGACTGAAAGACCAGTTGCTATGATGAACACTGACTACCAGGGGGCAGACGCTCTTCCCGCCCTCCCTCCTTCCCTCTGAGATTCGTCAGTTTATTCCATGTTTCCATGCCTGTGGTTTCTGCTCATGCATTGAGCATCTGCCCCCTGGTGGTCAGTGCATGTCATAGCTACAGAATGGTCAGACGGTCGCTTAGGCTTTTATATACACAGATCACTACGCATAACATATTTAACTTTTTTATAAAGTTGAACACTACCTTTTAAAAAAGTTTTTGCATACTCTTGAAAAGGCAAAATAATAGAAAGGAAGAACAAATGATTGGTTGCCAGGGGTTAAAGAAAGGTGGCAGTGGGGGGGAAGCGGGGGGAGAGTGGGTATGGCTATAAAAGAGCCAATTAAGGATCCTTGTGGTGACAAAAATGGTCTGTATCTGAATGCTTCAATATCAATATGCTGGTTGTGATGCTGTTTTGCAAGATTGACAGAAATTGTATGAAGAACACAGGGGATCTCTATTTTTTACAACTGCTTATAAATCTATAATCATCTCAAAATAAAAAGTATAATGAAAAAAGGAGGTTTTGCATCAAAATTATTTAGGAGCTATAAAAAATACAGATACTGAGATCTTCCTCCAGAGAACGTTTTCATTTCTAGGCTTTGAGCTCAGTCATCCATTATTTTTCCATCTTTTTTTTCTTAAAATAAAATAACAACTTCCCACTTGATCTAATATGCAGTTAGGACTACAAATCACTAACTTAGAACAATGATTCCCCAAGGTTAATTGTAAAAGAATCACCTGGGAAGCTTTAAACCCAGATTCTCAAGTTCTGATCCCAGAGATTCTGATTCAGAAGGTCCAGGTTAAGCCAGAAAAATCTATTCTTTTTATGTTTAAAAACCTCTGGACTGGAGAACAATACATTAACAATTTTCTTAATGTATTCTTTAAAGGTAAACATTACCTCAATTGATCATAATCTTGGAGTTTGCCCTATTTATAAAAGGTTAACTTATATTCAGCCATATTCTTAACCCATTAAAAACGTAAAGAGGCCTACCCCCAGGACTGAGTCCTACTGAGTGGATGCCCTATCTTCTCTTGAATCTTACAACCTGAGATCTCATTGTTGCTCTAAGAAGAATATTTCTTTTCTCACATGATGCTGCTACACTTTCTGCTCTGCCCCTACTTTCTTAATTATATACTAAAGATATTAAACCACTGATTTTTCACTCGATTACTCTAGAACAGAGATTTTTAACCTTTATCATCTCATGCACATAAACTATTTACTAAAATTCTACAGCACACCAAAAAAATATAATTTTTTGCCAAACTAAAAAAATACGTATAATTTTTTTTTCTTTTTTTTTTCATTTTTTTTTTTATTGCTTAAAGTATTACAAAGGGTATTACATATGTATCCATTTTATCCCCCCGCCCTAGACAGTCCCCTAGCCTCCCCTATCACCCAGTGTCTTATGTCCATTGGTTATGCTTATATGCATGCATACAAGTCCTTTAGTTGATCTCTTACCCCACTACCTCCTGCCCCCCAACCCTCCCCGGCATTCCCGCTGCAGTTTGACAATCTGTTTGAGGCAGCTCTGCCTCTGTATCTAAAATACGTATAATTTTGATTCATTCACACCAAATGGCTATTGTTGTGTTGGTTGTCATTTTTTTATTTGAAAAAAAGTCAGTGCCCATGACTAAAAAGTCAAGTATTGCATGTTTTAAAAATTCTTGCAGTTCACCAGTTAAAAATTGCTGCTCTAGCAGGTTGTAACTAGATGCCTAAAAATTGCAACCTGATGCAGTGGGTCTCAATCCTGGATATGCTTTGAAATACCCATTCTTAAACTACAATATAGTAGCCCTATTACACATCATAGCACAGCATACTTAGGAAATTTGATACAGAAAATTTGGGGTAGCTTCAGAGACTCTGTATTTGTAAAATAAAACAAAATAACTCTACAGAGATTCTTTGACACATAATGAAACAATGACTTATGATTTTCATTTTTATCCTCTAGCTCAAGTGACACACTCCTGATAAATTCATCTAAATCTGTTATGTCTAAAAATATCAACTGTTCAACAATGAAAAAATAAAATTTCACAGTGAGGTACAACACAATGAATGTCAGAGACCTAGTAAACACAGGCTCTGTCATTAACTAAGACTTAACCAGCCTTCAGTTTCTAGCTACAATCAAGAGGGAAGTGTACCCAATCAGTGCTTTGTAGAATTCTGTTTCCAGAACTGTTTCCAAGGTTAAACAGAGATGCCTTAGCAGGCAAGAGAGAAGCTGAATAAAGGGACAGGCTAGACAGGATGAAGGAGCTCTGATCTGATCCGCTTACACACACAGTTAACTCATGAACAATACAGGGGTTCGGGGCAACAATCCTCTGCACAAAATTCTGCGTAGAACTTTTGATTCCCCCAAAAATGAGCTAACCAAACTCTTATCAATAACATAAACAGTTGATTAACATGTATTTTGTATGTTATATGCACTATGTACTGTATTCTTACAATAAACTAGAGAAAATGTTAATACTTTTTATTTATTGAAAAAAATCTGCATAGAAGTGGACCCATGCATTGCAAACCTGTGTTGTTCAAGGTGAACTGTACATAAAATGAATATATATATATCTACACTAATAAAAGAGAAACATGGCAATTGGCGTATGACCGCTACCCTTTTCATTGGCTAATCAGCGAGATATGCAAATTAACTGTCAGCCAAGATGGCGGCCGGCAGCCAGGCAGCTTGAAACTAACATGAGGCTTGCTTGCCTCGGTGCCGGAGGATCGGAGGATCGTTGGAGGAAACCAACGTTTCCCGCCTGGGGCTGCAGGCCTCTGAGCGGGCAGTTTAAGAAACATTGTAACAAATACCGCAGGACTTCAGCCAGCAGATTCGCAACATTATAAGCAAAGGCCGGGGAGGCCTAAGAGCTGGAGCCAAGCCTCAAGGTAAAGCTGGCCCAGAATAAAAAAGAAAAAGAAAAAAAGGAGCGGTTGGGAACTTCAGTCACTCCCAGCCTGAAAACAGCCCTCAGCCCCTCACCCAGACTGGCCAGGCACCCCAGTGGGGACCTCCACCCTGAACCAGGACACCCTTCAGGGCAAACCAGCCAGCACCCACCCATGCACCAGGCCTCTACCCTATATAGTAAAAGGGTAATATGCCTCCCGGCACCGGGATCAGCGTGACGGGGGCAGCGCCCAAACCCCCTGATCGCCCTGCGACTCTGTGTGTGACAGGGGGCGGGGTCCCAACCCCCTGAGCAGCCCTGCTCTGTGCCTGATAGGGGGGAGCTCCCCAACCACCCCCCCCCACGGGCCCTGCTCTGTGTGTGATGGGGTAGAGCCATAACCTCCCCATCGGCCCTGCCCTGAGTGTGAGAGTGGCGGCGCACCAACCACATGATCGGCCCTGCTCTGTGGGTGATAGAGGGCGGTGCCCCAACCCCCTGATGAGCCCTGCTCTGTGTGTGACAGGGGCAGCGCCCAAACCCCCTGATTGGCCCTGCTCTGTGCGTGACAGGGGTGGCGCCGCAACCTCCCCATCGACCCTGCCTTGAGTGTGATGGGGCGGTGCCCCAACCCCCCAATTGGCCCTACCCTGAGTGTGACTGAGGGTGGCATCGCAACCTCCCAATCCGCCCTGCTCTGTGCATGACGGGGCGGTGCCCCCACTCCCCAATCGGCCCTGCTCTGAGCCCGACCAGGGGCTGCACCTAGGGATTGGGCCTGCCCTCTGCCACCCGGGAGCAGGCCTAAGTCAGCAGGTCGTTATCTCCCGAGGGGTCCCAAACTGCAAGAGGGCACAGGCCGGGCTGAGGGACCCTCACCTCCCCCCCAAGTGCACAAATTTTTTGTGCACCGGGCCTCTAGTGTATATATACTCATAGATATTTAGCATCACATTTGAAAACAAGCCCTGCACACACAAATTTATAAACTATGGTTCTAAAACTTGAAACCTGAGCCACATTTAAAGTGCTCAAATGCCACATGTGGCTATTGGCTACCATAGTGAACAATGCAAAAATAAAACATTTCCATCAATGTAGAAAGTTCTATTGGGAAGTCCTATTGTCAATGACTTAATAATTGTGTGTTGTTGGATTAGAACTTAACTATGATTTCTTATAGCTCTAAAATTATTCCTTAATATTTGAAGAAAATGCATTAATCTATCTATTCAAAATCATCTAAATTAGTAAAACATTCTACAGGTAGCCAAAAATGTTTAAATAACCCAAGTAAAAAGGAAATAAGAGAGAAAAGATTTCTGGACTTTAGAAAAGAAAAACTACTGAATGAGAGAAGATATATTCCAATAATACATCCAATAAGGGGTTAATATCCCAAATATGTAAGAAACTCAAACAACACCAAAACCCCCAAACAATTCAACTAAAAAACAGGCAGAAAACCTAAATAGACATTTCTCCAAAGAGGATATACAGATGGCCAACAGACATATGAAAAGGCAATCAACACCACTGATCATCATGGAAATAAAAATTAAAACCACAATGAGATATCACCTCATACCTGTCAGAACAGCTATCATTAATAAATCACTAATAGGTTAAGAAACAAATGCTAGCAAGGATGTGGAAAAAAAGAAACCCTTGTGCACTATTGGTGGGAATGCAGATTGGTGAAGCCACTGTGGAAAACAGTATAGAGGGCCCTCAAAAAATTAAATAATCATATGACCCAATAATTTCAAATGTGGGTATTTATCCAAAGAAATCCAAAACATGAAAAGATATACACATGCCTATGTTCACTGCAGCATTATTTATAATAGCCAGGATATGGAAGCAGCCAAAGTTTCCAACATATGAATGAATAGAAATGTGGTTATGTACAACAGTATAGTACTCAGCCATAAAAAAAAAAAAAGAATAAAATCTCACCATTTGAAACAACATGGATGTACCTAGAGGGTCATTATGCTAAGTGAAATAATACAGAAAGAGAGAAATATTATATGATTTCACTTATATGTGCAATAAAAAAAAAAGGAACAAAAATGTAACAAACTCAGATACAAGGACTACTACAAATTGGTAGTTAGTTACAAGATAGCCTGGGTGTTGTGGAATGGGTGAAAAAGGTGAAGAGGTTAAGAAACAATTTGATAGTTATAAAATAGTCACAGTAATGTAAAGTACAGCATAGAAAATATAGTCAGTAATCTACACTAATAAAAACGAAAGATGCAAATTGACCATACCTTTGTGACGCCTACCAGCCAATCAGGCATGAGTATGCAAATTAACCCAACAAAAATGGCAGGTTAATTTGCATACACAGACACTGAGTGGCTGGGGGGGGGGGGGCCAGGAGTGGGACGCTTGTGTCGACGCCATGGTGATGACACAGGCGTTCCACACCACCCAGCCACTCTGGGCCTCTGGGCAGCGTGGGAAGGAAGGCCCATTCTTGCATGAATCTTCGTGCATTGGGCCTCTAGTACTATAATAACTATGTATGGTGCCATGCAGGTACTAGATTTGTCAGAGTGATAACTCCGTAAAGTATATAAACTTTTAATCACTATGTTGTACACCTAAAATTAATATAATATTGTTTGCCAACTGTAATTAAAAAATAAAGTTAAAAACAAACAAACAAAAATATCCTAGCCAAGCCAGTTTTCTCAGTGGTTAGAGTGTTGGCCTGCCAACCAAAGGGTCTCAGGTTTGATTCCCAGTCAAGGGCACATACCTCATTTGCAGGTTTGATCCCTGCCCCCATCTGGGGAGAGTGCATCAGGCAACCAGTCTGTGTTTCTCTCTCACATGTTTCTCTCTTTCTCCCCTTCTTCCTTCCTCCCACTCTCTCTAAAAATCAATGGAAAAAATATCCTCCGGTGAGGATTAAAATAAAATAAATAAATACATAAATAAATCCTATATAATAAAGAGGTAATATGCAAATTAACCATCACTCCAACAAACAAGGTGGCCGCCGCCATGTGGACACAAGATGGCCCGCAGGGGTGGGCAGTTGGGATGGACCAGGCCTGCAGGGGAGGCAGTTGGGGGCAACCAGGCCTGCAGGGGAGGGCAGTTGGAGGCAATCAGGCCCGCAGGGGAGGACAGTTAGGGGTGACCAGGCTGGCAAGTGAGAGAAGTTAGGGGTGACCAGGCCAACACGGGAGGGCAGTTAGGGGTGACCAGGCCTGCAGGGGAGGACAGTTGGGGGCAACCAGGCCTGCAGGGGAGGGCAGTTAGGGACAATCGGGCGGGCAGGGGAGCCGTTAGGCGTCGATCAGACTGGCAGGGGAGTGGTTAGGGGATGATCAGGCTGGCAGCAGAAGCGGTCAGGGGCAATTAGGCAGGCAGGCGAGCGGTTGGGAGCCAGCAGTCTTGGATTGTGAGAGGGATCCCAGATTGGAGAGGGTGCAGGTTGGGCTGAGGGACACAACCCCGCCCAAACCCCCCATGCACAAATTTTGTGCACCGGGCCTCTAGTAAAATGATAACAAATAAAAAAATACACTGAGCCTGGATGGCATGGCTCAGTGGCTGAGCGTCAACCTATGAACCAGAAGATCAGGATTTGATTCTCAGTCAAGGCACAGGCCCGTGTTGCAGGTTTGATCCCCAGTGTGGGGCGTGCAGGAGGCAGCCGATCAATGCTTCTCTCTCATCATTGATGTTTCTATCTCTCTCTTTCTCTTTGAAATCAAGAAAAATATATTTTTAGAAAAATTCTTAGGTAATGATAATGTTACATAAAAGTTTATTGTAACAGTCCCACTATAGTATCTTATTTGAGCTACACATCTCAAATAAGTAGATAGGACAAATACTTTTATCTATTTTACTGGTAAGGATAGTAAACTGAATCATAAGAAGCAAAATAATGAGTACAAGGCCCCAGAGTTAATAAAAAGGACTAAAACTGGAACAAACTTTCTTATTCATGGTACTCTCAAAGCACACACCAAAGTGACAAAGCACTGTCATGGACAAAAATATGAGCTAATACCAAGGAAAGAAATGTATTCACTCAACAAATATTTATGAGCATCTACACTGTACAAAGTTAGTATACTGAGTGCTAAAGGTATCAAAAGGAAAATCTGCTTCAAAATAAACACCCAAGTGATCAAATTCTAAATATGGGGAAATTTCAACAAGGGAAATAAAAATATTAGCACCCTTCTTTCACAAGCCTGATTATAAATCTTAAAAGAAAAAAACAAAAAAGCAATGCTAGCAGTCTGGTATCTATTGTCCAGCAGAGTCCCACATATAGATAAGTGACACCTATCTATTTCACAACCACAACATACTAGGAACGTGCAAGTATTCTTTAGGAGAATCAGATTTTTAAAAGTATGGATCTGCTAGCTATAGTAAAATACTAAAAAACCTGAAATTAAAGCTTCAATTCCCATAGGAAAAAGTCCCATGATCACACTATACTTCTAGCTCTGAATAACCCACTTCAATGACAACCACTAAAACTAGGCAAGCAAGTATGGATGCCTTAGCAAAAACAAAAGTCACTAAAGAAAAACTTTGGTCTACACACAATTCCTAAGAGGCAAACATTAAAGTAGTAAGTTTTAAAATATTATGGAGTATTTACTGTTTGTCTTCATCTGTGGCCAAAGGAATTGGTTATTTTTCAAATTCTAATACATAAAATTAGTTTCTAATAGGTTATGTAAGTTTCACATTCCCCCCCCCCCATACTTTTCTCACACAATAGAGAACATTTCAACTAAAATTCACCATAATTTTTCCATGTTTCAACATTTTAAGATGTCATTGGAGTTTACTATATAAGAATTCAAATATATAATCAAATAAAACAAACTCAATTAACTGAAATGATTACCAAATGTGGTCTTTCAAGAATATTTCCGATTTACTAAGGGCTAAATCCTTATTTGAACTCCTGCTGAAAACCACTCTAAAACTATATTCTCCTCTTTTCTTCCTATTATAGTAGTCTTTTTAAAAAAGTAACTGATAAATAACATTGCCTTGAAGTTATCATTTTCAAAAATCACGTTGTGCCACACACAGAAGCTAAAGATATTTTTGAGTCTGTTAACCCAGAATTCAAACAAAAGTTACAATTTTTAATCTCTATCAGACTGTTTCCTTTTTCTTCTAAAGCAAAAAAAAATTCAATTAACTAGAATCCTATTAAGTGTACTTTACAATAAATGGCAATTTCTAGAAATTTAAAAGTATAAAATACAAATCAAATCAGGATGTTCTTACTTAATGCTGATACACTGGTGGATGCGACAAAAAGTCTCAAATATGAAGAGACGAGCATTTTCAATAAAATCCTCAAGACAAGCCACCAAGAAGAAGTCATTCACAAGCACCTATGTGTATAAAATGAAGAAAAAAATTAATGGCACTTGACTCATTAACTTTGTTTGCCTTACTAATTGTTCCTATTCACTAGAATTCTCTCATCTATGATCACAAGTTCTACACAACACTTTCTGGCACACTATATTGAAGCTTCTAATATAAGTTAAACAAGTAAATGCTATAAGAAAAAGACGTAAGAACTGCAATGTTTCCTTGTTCCAGTGATGATTTGAACAATATTGTGACAAATTAGCTTTGTACTGTCCATTCTCCTACATAAATGCTCTATAGATAGCATATCTTTTCCAGTTATTTCAAATAGTTATGAATGAAGCAAAGATATGCATATTTCTGTGATAGTTAATAGATTTGTAAATCTACAAAGGAAAAATATCCAAGGGATGGTATCATAATTAAAAGAGAACATTTTATTTATTTATTTATTTTTTTAAATATATTTTATTGATTTTTTACAGAGAGGAAGGGAGAGAGATAGAGAGTTAGAAACATCAATGAGAGAGAAACATCGATCAGCCGCCTCCTGCACATCTCCTACTGGGGATGTGCCCGCAACCCAGGTACATGCCCTTGACCGGAATCGAACCCGGGACCTTTCAGTCCGCAGGCCGACGCTCTATCCACTGAGCCAAACCGGTTTCGGCAAAAGAGAACATTTTAATAGTAACCAAGTGCTCCTCTGTCTTAGCAAGGCCTAGATACTTAATATAAGATACACAGAAATACTTAATAATGCTATATGACATGTTAGTAATATTGATGACTATATGAACACATATTACACTAGATTCTAATTTAAATTTTGTCCAGAGTTTGAAAATCACCTCAGAAGGTATATTTACATGATAATTTTCTCTTTCTTAGAGAAAGGAATCTTAGTCCTTCAACATATTTGGTCCATCATTGTGCTAATATTCGGGTTCAAAAATGAAATGGACATATAGTAACTTGTGGATTTGGTAAACGCATTTAATAGATAAATTCTTAGTTTAACTTGTTAAAACTTCAAAACTAACTTAATTAAAAGAAAAACAACATACCCATAAACCTAACTCTTTCAGTTGCTCTGAGGGTACTTTAGTTTGCACTACCCAAGAGAAGAAACTATAGTTATAAAAATCACACTTTTAGCTTGCCTGATTTATAGCAAATGTTAAATATAATCGTGAAAATTTCTAAAAATAGGCCCACTTACAAAACAAATTAGGACTCATAGTTGTGATATGCAATTCCAAACAACCTTGCCCATAGATATTAAATATTTCACATATTTACTTATTCAGGATAAGACATGGAATTATGGGTGTATGTGTGAATTTATAATACACTCAATGTTTAACAAGCTGTCCTAACTAAAAGGATACACACATGGCAACAACATTAAAAATGTTTTCATACCAGCACATTTCTAAAAAATATGCCACTTTAAGATTAATATACATTCCTGATAGAATTACTTTAATAAAACACTGCAAGGTTAATTCTTACAATACATAAAAATTTAAGAATGCTATTAATGTATAAGAAAAAATTCATACTTACAGATTCACATTCCCTTAGCTTTTTCTGAGCCCCATCAAAGTCAAAGTTAACATATAAACATTCAACAAACTCTGTAATTGGATCTTTATATGTGTAAGACTCCTGTAAAATAAAGTCAAAGGTCAAACTGGATCTAATTCAACATTGTTTGGTAGATTGTCCCTAGACTATCCCAATCTTCCTATTTTCTCCTCCGTTCCCATTAATTTCTAGCAAATTACCTAGTATTTATCTTCTCAAAGCAATTGCTTGTATCCTGATTCCAGGCCACACCTTAAGCTTTTAATGCCTTCCAGACCAAGTTCTCTAAATTCTCATCCTAGAACCATCCTAAAAGCTTTCAAATTCCTCTGATCCCACAAGTATCCCTTACAGTGATGAACTTACCCAAGTATAATAGTATTTACACCCTACTGAAGGAAATTGCATTTTTAAATTTAATTTATTCTTATGTCAAGTAAATATTTAGGTTCTTTTCTAACTCACAGTGACTGTTGAGAGACTCACTAAATGAACGAATAGGGCCGCAGCTGTTACACAACTTGGAAACTACTATTGTAGTCAATGTAAAGGCCATTACTCTGAAATTATGCAGACAGTGACCTCCCAACAAACAGTTCTAGGCTCCAGATCTTTCACTCTTTGCAGTAAGAGCAACACTAATATACAGTGTATATTAAATATCCACCTAGCAGAGAACAGTATCATTCATACCACATCTAACATTATATCTTGAGCTTAAAGATAGTAAATATCCATTTGGGACTCTTGGGCTCTTCTTCATGTATACTTTCCTCCTATTTTTAAAACATCTTTACCTTAAAATGAGTAGTTCTTGGGGGAAAAAAAGGCATATTAAAAAAAAAAAAGAAATCAATACAGATTTAAGTTTTTACCTGTTGAATCACTTTGACTAGATCTTTTAGGACCTGCCGGCGTTTTCGAACATCTTTGTTTGTTATGACTGCTGTAGTCAAATAGCGAAGAATATGTGGACACATAGTCTGAATTGCATTAAGATACCTAAGGTAAAAATACAAAGGCTATTTAATATTAATAACTTACCAAGTTTTTCTAGACCTATAATCATATATTAAGTGCTTAAAAGGAAACACTCAAACAGCCCATTACATTGTACTGTTTAAGCAATCTAAGATTACAAACACTGAAGAATGAATACTATAAAGGTCACCTCCTCCAAGGAAATGCCAGTTGATACTGCCCAATTTGGAGTGAGACTCACTTAAAAGGTAGATAACCCTATTATAACTGTTGCGTAAAAGTTATTTTGGAAGACCCTATATATGCCACCAGTCTATTCCAAAAGACTAAGCAATGACTTTCAGTTATTCACCTAGAACAAATATGTGAAAAATTTCTATGTGCAAATTACTCATCATAATCAGAAAAACAGGCATTTATACAAATTAAAATATTCAGAAAATGAAAGACTGGAAACTACAGAAAGAAAGAAACTATTACAGTATTACAGGGCTTTGGTTAAACGGGCAGTACTGGTAATTAGAAAAAAAGGACTACATGTTAAGACAAATGTCAACTGGTCTTGGTTAAGATTTAGCAAATCCAGCTATTCTGACTATCTGCAACTGAACACTCTCTGTTATACCTAGCATTTCTTCTGCTCAAGGTTTCTTAAATAGCTCCCCAATTTTTATCCAACACTATGACAAGCTTAGAAATATTTGTCAGTAGCCCTGGCCGGTTTGGCTCGGTGGATAGAGGACTCAAGGGTCCTGGATTCGATTCCAGCCGGAGGCATGTGCCTGGATTGCAGGCTCGATCCCTGGTGGGGGGGTGTGCAGGAGGCAGCCGTTCAATGATTCTCTTTCATCACTGATGTTTGTATCTCTCTCTCCCTCTCCCTCCCTCTGAAATCAATAAAGAAATAAAAATAAATATTTGTCATTAAAGTCCATTCCTCTTAGCTGAATATTCAAGCCCCAAAGTACCCATCCACATCCATCTCCCACCAAACCATCATTGACTGCTTTCTGCTTTCCTTACTTACACCTCCCTCCACATGGATTGCTCTTACAAATACAAAACTCTGAAACTTAAATTCTAGCCATCCGTTAAGGTCAAGCTCAGTTGCCTGATCTTCCAAGTTGCCCTGTAATATTAGTAAATCTTTATATATTGTATTGTAGATTCCCCATAAAATGTTACCTGAACTCTTTTTTTAAAAAAAAAAATATTTCATTGATTTTTTTTATAGAGAGGAAGGGAGAGGGATAGAGAGCTAGAAACATCGATGAGAGAGAAACATCGATCTGCTACCTCCTGCACACCCCCTACTGGGGATGTGCCTGCAACCAAGATACATGCCCTTGACCGGAATCAAACCTGGGACCCTTCAGTCCGCAGGTCGACGCTCTATCCACTAAGCCAAACTGGTCAGGACTGTTTGAACTCTTTAGAGGACCCTAGAATCTAACAACATCTCAAAATAATATCTAGTTCCACTCCACCTTATATTCCTTCCAAACAAGACAGGGTATAAAAAGAATCAACACTTATTCAAGAATAAAACAATTTCTAGGAAAAGATAATTAAACAAATCAGCTAAAAGTTTTATTATCTGAAAAATTAAGACTGAGATTCAGGCAAAAAATTTTAAATTGCACTATTGGTTCAGAACAATTGTATGTCTCTACACTATTGCCAGACATCTCATATACAAGTTCAGGAAAGCATGATTATTGCTCTTAGTATCAGTTTTGAAGTAGGTAATTTTAGTGGGCACTTAGGGAACTCATTCATATATTTGTTCATATAGTATTACAAAAACTAAATTCATTGTATATGACATTAAACATTTATTTTTACTTTTCCTAATTTTAATATTATTGTACCCAAAGATCTTCATTTTCTTTTCTTTTTTTTTGGAGAATGAGTTCCTTGGGAAATCATCTCTCTCTTTCTGTGAGTATATAGCAGAGGTTAGCAAAATGCATATACTACTAGTAAAGTGCCAGATAATGAAGACTTTAGGGTTTGCAGACCAAGAGAGCAAATTTGAGGACATTATGCAGGCACTTATATAAAAAGAAATTAAATCTCCAACGTATTTTATTGAAAAATTAAAAATATAATAGTTTAGTAGCAAATTTTTAAATATAGGTCTACTAATGAGAAGAATTAAATTTCTTTACTGAGGATAACTTCATTTAATTGGGTTCAAAAGTTAGAGACTCCTATCACGAAAATTTATTCCAACTGTTGATCTGTTAATGATGATCTGTATGAGATTATACATATTTGATACTTAAAAATGTTTTTCAAGAACATCAGTACCACCAAATATGGCTATCAATGAACAAACATATGCTTTTAATTTAGCATATTCGTAACTTGGCAAAAATTTGCGCAATTCTGCTAAATTGTTCTTTTGATATTGCCTTTTAATATATCATTATATTGCAAATGAATCACTTCTAATTTAACTTCACAGTTTAATGAATTTTAAATATGGAAACTTCCTTTTGTAATTAAAATGAGGTCTAAAACTTTCTGGAATTGTTTTTTGGGCTCAAAAAATATATCTGCTGAAATTTTGTGTGGGAATATTTCTTTAAAATTTTTTTAAAATATATTTTTATTGATTTCAGATAGGAAGGGAGAGGGAGAGGGAAACATGATGAGAACCATTGATTGGCTGCCTCCTGCATGTCCCCCACTAAGGTTGAGCCCACAACCCAGGCATGTCCACTTGACTGGAATTGAACCTGGGACCTTTCAGTCTGTAGGCCAATGCTTTATCCACTAAGCCAAACCAGTTAGGGCTCATGTTCTTTTAACCTTTGAAAGAATGAAAAATATATAAAGTGGCTAGACACTTGTTAATTGTCATCAAAATGACTATCCTCTATAATTAACAACTAAGCCATATTGGTAACATCCACCGACTTATAATATAATAAAAGCCTAGTATGTTAAGTGTCCGGTTGTCTGTTCAACCGATCAAAGTGTAATATTCTAATGATATGCTAAGGCTGCTCAATTGCTCGCTATGACGTGCACTGGCTACCAGGGGTCAGACATTCAGACGGGTAGATTAGCTTGCTGCTGGGGTCTGGGCTGATAGGGACTGAGTGAGATGGGCTGGCCATGCCCTGGAGCCCTCCCCCACGTGGTCCCTCCCTGGCTGGCCAACCTCCTGTGTCCCTTCCTGGTCCTAATCATGCACCGGTGGGGTCCCTTGGAGAGCTGGTTTTGGCCCTATCCTGCATGCCAGGTCAAGGGACCCCACTGGTGCATGAATTTGTGCACTGGGCCTCTAGTTACAGTATAAGTACTATTTTACTTTGTAATTTTAGGTTGAATTTTAATAAACATTATCTAGGCTATAACAAAAATTAATTTATAGAGCCATTCAGGGCATGATAATAGTGGTTGAGTGCTACTTTTCTTGTTCAGAAAATTTCCAATCTCACCTCAAGCTCAAAAATGTCACAATTAAAGTTTGTCATTGTGAAGCCATCCAATTGCTGTATAGTAGGGAAAAATCAAGATATTCTATTTGTATTTTTTTTTGTAAACGTTATTTTATTTTTTTTAATATATATTTTATTGATTTTTTACAGAGAGGAAGGGAGAGGGATAGAGATTTAGAAACATCTATGACAGAGAGAAACATCGATCAGCTGCCTCCTGCACATCTCCTACTGGGGATGTGCCTTCAACCAAGGTACATGCCCTTGACCGGAATCGAACCTGGGACCCTTCAGTCCTCAGGCAGACACTCTAATCCACTGAGCCAAACCAGTTAGGGCTCTATTTGTATTTCTGACAGAAATTAATGGATTGGTAACAGTTAACTCTACAAGAGTAAATAAGCTCACTGTGGTTCAATAAAACACAGATTCAAGTATTTTCCAAAAAGTACATTGTGATAAGTAATACAATCAATAATGATAAGCTCTGAATACCTCACAAGCTTTGTAAATTAGATCAACTATGCCTTTTTCTTCTTCATACATATTTACCACCAAAAGTTTTAGCACAACTTAGCCAATTCCATTTCAGGCTGTATTAAATTAGTATTTTTCTTAACTTTAAAAATATTTCACCTATAGGTTTTCCACAGAAGACTATCATAGAGACATGTTCTTCAGTCACTCCACTAGATTCCTCAAATTAACAACTAAGCCATATTGGTAACATCCACCGACTCATCAAGAGCCAAAGAAAACCACTAAAAATCATATGCATTGTTTTTTAATTGATTATTGATGTTGCTCCCAATATTTTCAACCCTGAAACTGTCCTCATCAAATTTTTAACTTGTTTATTTTTTCTAGACCTATTTCTTTGGCTGCTGCAATTGAACATGAAACAGAATCACTATTAGAAAATGGCATTCTTTACTTGACTAACAAAAGAGCCACTCAGAAATTTACTTTGGTTAAAGCCTCATTTTCATTAATTTTTATGAGGAAATTTTGCTGATAAGATATTATTTTAAATTTCCCAATTTTTCTGACAGTTGCTTTGCTGTAAGTGGGAATATTATAATGAGCGCTTACAGTCCGGTAATGTGGATGTATACTGTATCCTTTCAGCATACCTACAATGATAATTCAATGCTTTGCTTTCTAATTCGAGACAAAATAATTTCTACCCCATTGTGGCTTAAAAGCACATTTCTTGCTTTGACAGGATGAGTATGCACTAATAATAAAACAAAACGTAGCAGTGTGGTGATAAACAGCACTTGAAACTACTGTCTAGGTATGTGGCAACTCTGGGATTTATAGTGCACAGAGCAGTAACTGTGAGGCAAGGAGAGTGTAACAATATATATCTCTGTCACAACTCAACTCTGCCATACCTTCAAAAGCTGCCAAAGACAACACAGCAAGAACCCCCTTATCCATGATTTTGGTTTGCACAGTTTCAGTTACCTGTAGTCAATCATAATCCAAAAATATTAAATGAAAAATTCCAGAAATAATTCCTAAGTTTTAAATTGCAAGTTCTAAGTATTGTTATAAAATCTCAAGCTGTTATGCTCCATCCTGCCCACAAAGTGCTGCATTTCTTGGTCTAACATAGTCACACTGTATACAGGGTTGTTCATATGGAAAATACAGTAATTGATAAGAATCAACTCTGTTTCATGTACTCACAACTGTAAACCTACTTTTGCCCACGCCTGGGTGTATACAGTACTTGCCTACACATTAGACAATTGGTAGCCAACTCAGATCCAGCTGTAGTATTGCAGTGTTTGCCTTCAGGTAACCCTTATTTTACTTAACAATGGTCCTAAAACCATTCACATAGCTTTTATTACATATACTAGAGGCCCGGTGCACGAAATTTGTGCACTGGGGTGTGTGTGTGTGTGTGTGTGTGTGTGTGTGTGTGTGTGTGTGTGTGTGTTCCTCAGCCCAGCCTGCCCCCTCACAGTCCGGGAGCCCTCAGTGGATGTCCTATTGATGGCAACAGAGGCTCGGAGCAGGCGCCCCGTGTGTGTGTGTGTGTGTGTGTGTGTGTGTGTGTGTGTGTGTGTGTGTCCCCGTTGGGGGCCTGCCCCCAGCCACATCGGAGGCTCGGAGAAGGCACTGTGTATGTGTGTGTATGTGTGTCCACTGGGGGCCTGCCCCCAGCAACACCATGGAGGCTTGGAGCAGGCGCCCCTGTGTTGATCTCTCAGGCTCCTGGCAGTGCCTGCGTGTTGTTCTCTCCCTTGAGCGGCAGCCAAGGTGGGAAGCTTGGCTTCCTCCATCGCCGAGGGCAACCCAAGCCTCCAGCTCCGTGGAAGCTTGGCTTCTCTGCTGCGGCTGCACAAGGCTTGGCTTCTTTGCTGCGGCCTCAGCGGAGAAGCCAAGCCTTTTCAGTCTTCACTCCGTGCCTGTGTATGCAAATTAACCGCCATCTTTGTTGGGTTAATTTGCATACTCATCTGATTGGATGGTGGGCGTAGTGGAGTGACACAGATTTGCATGTTTCTCTTTTATTAGTGTTGACCACAGGCCCAGGGCACAAAATTCATGCACAGGTGTATGTGTCCCTCAGCCAAGCCTGAACCCTCTCCAATCTGGGAGCCCTGTCACAATCCAGGACTGGTGGCCCCCAAACACTCACCTGCCTGTGTGATGGCCCCTAACCACTCCCCTGCCAGCCTGATCGATGTCTAACTGCTCCCCTGCCAGCCCGATTGCTCCTAACTGCCCTCTTCTGCAGGCCTGGTTGCCCCCAAATGCTCTCACTTGCAGGCCTTGTCCGCCCAATTGCCCTCCCCTGCTGGCCTGATGCCCTACCCTGCAGGCCATCTTTGACCACATGGGGGCAGCCATCTTGTGTGCTGGACTGATGGTCAATTTGCATACTGGTCGTGACCAATTAGCAAATCAATCTCATTATTGTGTTGGAGCAGTCAATTTGCATATTGGTTGTGACTAATTAGCATATCCCTCTCTAGAGGCCCAGTGCACAAAATTCGTGCACAGGGGGTGTGGTGTGTGTCCCTCAGCGGAGCCTGCATCCTCTCCAATCTGGGATCCCTCTCACAATCAAGGACTGCTGGCTCCCAACTGCTCGCCTGCCTGATTGCCCCTAACCACTCCACGGCCAGCCTGATCGACACCTAAATGCCCTCCCCTGCTGGCCTGGTCACCCCTAACTGTCCTCCCCTGTCGGCCATCTTGTGTCCAACCGGGAGCGGCCATATTTGCATATCACTCTTTTATTAGATAGGACTAGAGGTCCGGTGCACAAAAATTTGTGCACTAAGGGGGGGAGAGGAGGGGTCCCTCAGCCCGGCCTGTGCCCTCTCACAGTCTGGGACCCCTCAGGGGATGACTACCTGCTGGCTTAGGCCCGCTCCCCGGGGGATTGGGCCTAAGATGGCAATCAGACATCCCTCTGGCAGCCCGGCAGCCCTTGGGGGATGTCCACTTGCCAGCAGGGAGCAGACCTAAGCTGCAGTCAGACATCCTTAGCACTGCTGAGGAGGCGGGAGAGGCTCCCACCACCACCGCTGTGCTGGCAGCTGTCAGCCTGGCTTGTGGCTGAGCAGAGCTCCTCCCTTGTGAGAGCGCCCTGACCACCAGAGGGCAGCTCCTGCATTGAGCGTCTACCCCCTGGTGGTCAGTATGTGTCATAGTGACCAGTCATTCCCAGTCGTTCTGCTGTTAGGGTCAGTTTGCATATTACCCTTTTACTATATAGGACAGAGGCCTGGTGCATGGGTGGGGGTTTGCCTTGAAGGGTGTCCCGGATCAGGGTGGGGGTCCCGCTTGGGTGCCTGGCCAGCCTGGATGAGTGGCTGAGGGCTGTTTTCAGGTTGGCGGGTGACTGAAGCTCCCAACCTCTCCTTTTTTTCTTTTTTATTCTGGGATTTATTTACCTTCTATGGCTGTCACTGGAGCTGAGAGCCGTCTTTAGCTCTGAGGCTCCGCTCCAGCTCTGAGACCTCGGCTGCTGAAAGCAGGTATCTGGGTTTGTTTGGCTTCTATAATTGAAACACTGTTGCAGCTCCAGCTCTGAGGCCTGGCTGGCTGAAAGCAGGTTTCTGGGGTTTGTTTAGCTTGTATAATTGCAACATTGTTTCTTAGAGTGCAGCTTCGAGGCCGGCAGCGGCAGGCGGGGAACCTTGGCTTCGTCCATCATTGGAGCAAGCAAGCTTCCTGTTCGCTTCAGCTGCCTGGCTGCCAGCTGCCATCTTGGCAGTTAATTTGCATATCACCCTGATTAGCCAATGGGAAGGGTGTCGGAGGTATGGTTAATTACCATGTTTGTCTATTTTTAGATAGGATTGTTATAATTTTTCTATTTTTTTATTATTGTCATTAATCTCTTACCTAAATTTATAAATTAAACTTCACCATAGGTATGTACGTACAGGAAACATTATAAAGGGTTCAAATATTTAGTTTCAGGTATTCACTTGGGGGTCTTGAAACATATCCCCCATGGATGGGGGGTGGGACTAGTGCATGTAGAATAATGAGTGTGGCTATGTTCAAATAAAAATTTATAAAAGTTTTTGGATTCTAAAATACTAAAACTTTAATTTCGCCCACCCAGTGAGGCTCAGTGGTTGAGTGTCAACCTATGAACCAGGATGTCAGGGTTCCACTGGCAGGCAGGGCATATGCCTGGATTTCAGGCTTAATTCTCAGCATGGGATGTGCTGGAGGCAGCCAATCAATGATTCTCCCTCATTATTGATATTTCTATCTCCCTCTCCCTCTTCTTCCTCTCTGAAATCAATACAAATGTTTAAAAATACTTTAATTTCATGTAATTTGCATGCCACACAACATTTTTTTCATTTCCCCCAACAATTTCAAATGTAAAAGCCATTCTTGTATTATAAGCCATAAAAGGCAGTAGGCCAGATGTATTAGTCCATGGTCATAGTTTGCAGACCCCTGGTACACAGCATTAACATGGCCCTTGACTTCCAAAGATGGCAGAGCTCCCTACCTTCCATGGCGCATGCACAGTGCATGTACTAGTATGTACATAGATAAGTACATAAAGGAGGGGAGTGGGGATTAAGGGTGATTCTTGTGAAGTTATCTTAGTTCACATTCTGGTACGATCAATAATTATATATTTAGTTAAAATACAAGCAAAACCACAGAGGTGGTTAACAGCCTACACAAGACCATTGTGCTCTTTTGCTCTATTTCGCTTTCTTATCATCTCCTTTCTTCACTGTCACTTGAAATTTACAGACCAGATCAATTTCTTCTTCACTGGACTCTTCTAACTTCTCAAGGTCTCACTGACAGATGTTAAACTTACCATTTGTTTAGCATGTACAATTATTTGTACCTAGTTAAATGTTCTTACACTATTTCTTGTGTTGTTTGGGTTATAAACCATGTAAGAACTATACTGATCCTATATTTGAAATCTAATTTTATTATTTTTTCTTTTAAATAAGAGCCTCTGTATTTATTGCATTCTGAAGTTATATTACGATAGGTCAGTAAAATTATTTTAGTTTATATTTTCTCTGGCACAATCCTGCTCCAATTGTGCAATTTTATAGAAGTTTCTTTACAGCTTTCTAATAGCAAGCCAGAATATTTAGTAATCAAAGGATAAGACAAAATATGCCCCCAAATAAAAAATATGTAAGTATCTATTATGTGCAGGATGTTAAAAGAAGAATAAAAATTCTGTCCTTGAATACACTTATAATCTCTTTGGGGAGATAAGGCAATTGTTAAGATTTTCATTTAAAGGCATTACGTAATTAAATACCAAATATGTGGTAGACACAATATAATGGACTTCATGAATAAAGTCATTTTCTTAAAAAACAGGCAGACTTTGGATAGGTACAAAGAAGAAAAAGGCATTTCCAGAAAGACAAGCTAAAAGAACAAAAAGGGGGAGAATACTTAGTAGAACTTTAGAGGATAAATTTTTAGATGGGGATCTTAGCGGTCACCCTAAGCTATAGCAAGATACCAGCATCAAAAAGATCGGGAACAATTAGAAAATACAGGAGTGGAGGTGGGGGAGGCAGAAAGGTTAGTCAAGGATAAATTTGGGACACTATCTAATAAAACTTGAAATTTTATTTAGAAAACAAACACTCTTGTGCTAACTGAACTTTAAATCTTTTTCTTTTAAAATTGGAGAGTAACTAGGGCATTGTATTACAAATGCATTCTTTTCCCTAATAACATCTACATTTTGTGGCCAACCCTCATCTCTAATAGCCTATGAACACTGCTCTATCTTACACCTGATACCTTATCTTATGTATTATATTACATTTAAAAGTTCAACATTTTTCAAATGTGTTAATCATCTCCATTTTAGATTTAGAATAATTATGACAGAAATGGTAATATATATGATGTAAGAGACTTTAACCTGCAGGTGCATCTAAACTTTCACTTCAAGGACAAAAGTATAATTTATCTCCAAAGTATTTTTTTTATTTTTAAAAAAGCCTGAAATAATAACCTATATAAATTATTAATTTAACACATACTCTATGAATCACATTAAATTGTATTAGTAGAAGACTATGATACCTTTCCCATTAATTTCTATTATCTATCAGAGACTACTGAAAAACACATACACAGGTCAATTACAAGCTACGTAATTATTCTACTTAAAGAATACGCAATCCAGGAAAATGGATGAAAGCAATTATCTATCAAGCCAACTGAGTATATTTTCATATGAAAAAAAGTCTGAATCACGCAAAATCAAAATAAGCCATGAAGACATTACTAATGAGAAAGAAAATATAATGGTAACCTGACCCTATAGCAAGTGGAAACAGTAAGCACAATATTTTGGGGGAAACTGAAAGCTGTCATACTACTGAGTAGTTTTCTTTTCCATATTTTTCTAACAGGCTGTTTTTGTTATTAAAAAATAGGTACAAGGGTTCTTCTTTTTTGGCAGATGAAAATGCTCAACAACTGATTTATGGTAATTGCTGCACCATTTGATAAAGTGACTAAAATCAGTGAATTATAAACAAACAAAATCTTCTGGTAACCTTAGCACAAATAAAGATAGTGCCATCATACTATACTAGTAGTCATGGTTATTTTTCACCACTACACTTTTGCAGTTTAAAAAAAAGGATTTCAATTATGTCCTTGATTAGGCAGTAAAAACTATTAATTTTTAACAACTCCAACTTTGCATGCTTATCTTTTTAATATTCTGTAAGACTAAATGGGAAGTATATATAAAGCTTTGTACTTTGGTGCCATGGTTCTTAAGTTGAAAAGTATCTGTATTAACTGAGTTAGTTGCAAGCTGAGCTAGCTGCTTTTCTCACAGAATGCTATTTTAACTTGAAAAAAATGACAAACCAAAGCTACTTAGGTTTGAGCATTTGGAAGAAACTTTCTAGAAAATAAAGTGAGCCTATCCTTCAAATAAAACATAGGATAAAATCCGAGCTTTCAAAAAATAGAATTTTGGAAAATTTGCGTGTGTCACCAAGAGCTTGACTATTTCCAATACCTGAAGCCTCTCTAATAGCATTAGTAGTGATATTAATGAACGCGATTTTTCAGTATTATGTAATGTCAAAATGTGAGATATCTGGAATATCTATTATCTCAGTGAACCAGTATCTCCCAAACAACCAATGCATAATGTTATAAATCATGCACAGGTAAAAGACCCATTTGAAGTGCAAGGCCAATCAATACATTTTAAAATACCAGTTTAGTTTAGAATCCAAAAATTGAATATGGTTTCAGGTACCACATTACAGTAACCTTTACAAAACTACTACCTGTAGAGTTTTGGTATATCGTCAGAAACAATATTCACAATTATCTGAAAAAGGCTATTTAAAAACACCTCTTTCCCCAATACATTTGTGTGAGGCAAGGTTTTCTACCTATCCTTCCCAACAAATTGAATGAAAACCAGGTGTGAAATTTAACACTGGAATAGAGGCAAAAATATTGCCACTATAATTTATAAAGCTTAGCTCTAATAATCCTAGGATATGATTTCAATTTTAAAAATCAAGATTTTAAGAAGGCTATAGATAAAGAGGCGATTAACTAAGGGCAACAACTAAAATACTAAAGAATCCAAAAAACTATTGCTTGATAAAAACATATTTAGTATGAAAGGATAGATAACACAAAATTATCCTCAAATATCTTAAATATTTTCTTAAAACAGACTTATTTTCAGTTGTTCCAACCAAATAAGAAATAATGGGCATGCCCGGCCAGTATGCTTCAGTGTTTGAGCATCGACCCATGAACCAGGTCGTCACAGTTCAATTCCCGGTCAGGGCACATACCCGGGTTGTGGGCTCAATCCCCAGTAGGGGGTGTGCAGAGAGCAGCTGATGGATGATTCTCTCTCACCACTGATGTTTTATCTCTCTTTCCATTTCTCTTCCTCTCTTTGAAATCAATAAAAACATATTAAAAAAAAAAAACAAACAGGAAATAATGGGCAGAAAATTCAGAGGCACTGATTTCAAAAGTAGGAATAAATTTTTTTTTAAATTTCTACCTAAAAGTAAAACACTAAATTTCTTGCCACCAAAATCTGGATGATCAACCAAAGATAATATAGAAGAGATGCTCCTGGAATGTATATATTCCTTCCAAATAATATGGCCTAGAGTATTGGTTCTCAACCTTCTGGCCCTTTAAATATAGTTCCTCATGTTGTGACCCAACCATAAAATTATTTTCATTGCTACTTCATAACTGTAATGTTGCTACTGTTATGAATCGTAATGTAAATATCTGATATGCAGGATGGTCTTAGGCAACCCCTGTGAAAGGGTAGTTCAACCGCCAAAGGGGTCGCGACCCACAGGTTGAGAACCGCTGGCCTAGAGCCTTAATGTTAATGCTTTAATGTATAGATGGATTACCTCGGATCTTGTTTAAAATACATTTAGTTTCTCTAGGGCAGGGGTGGGGAACCTTTTTTCTGCCACAAAGGCCATGTGGATATTTATAACATTCTCATTCTATATAAAATTATCAACGCAAAAATTAGCCTGCTATATTTGGTCAAACATTCAAATAACTCACCATATTGCTTTGGCAGGACCACACCAATGGCCAGCAGGTCAGACATTCCCCAAGCTTATTCTAGGCCCTAGGGTAAGGCCCAAGACTCTGCATGATACTTATGGTGTTGGTTCAGGGACCAAACATAAATAGCACTTTAGAGAGCTTAGAGTGTACTTTTTATTAAATTACTTCCTTAAGAGTTGCATAAGCTTTTTCTTTTTTTAACCATTTTTTAAATTTTTATTTTTTCAATTACAGTTGACATTTAGTATTATTTTATATTAGTCTCAGATATATAGCATAGTGGTTAGACACATATAATTTACAAAGTGATCCCCCCACAAATAAGCTTTTTAAATTAACAAGTACATGTACCACATGAGGGGGGGTCGGGGGGAATGGCAACAAATTCAAATGTTAGGGAGAAGTATATAATTTCATATAATTAAAACCAAAATTATATAGTGAAATTAACTTACTGTGGCTGGTAAAGGAAGAGATCAATAATATTATCGCGCCCTTTGGGGTGATTGAAGAAAACAAACAGAGACCAGTGAATGAGCCATGTTCGCTGCTGAAGAGACTGGAGAGGAGAACTCACAGACTAAAGGGTTTAAAAAGTACACATAGGAAATATTAATATATGAGAAAGAGGCAAGGCAATGAATGAATACTGCTCATCTCAAAACTTTAGTTAAAAATGAAAATTTCCTGAGGCATGTGCTAAGTAGGGTTATTATGATCAAAGTTCAATCTCCTAGACCCTTGGTCGGCAAACTGCGGCTCACTAGCCACATGCGGCTCTTTGGCCCCTTGAGTGTGGCTCTTCCTAAGCCTTAGGAGTACCCTAATTAAGTTAATAACAATGAACCTACCTATATAGTTTAAGTTTAAAAAATTTGGCTCTCCAAAGAAATTTCAATCGTCGTATTGATATTTGGCTCTGTTGACTAATGAGTTTGCCGACCACTATCTAGACCACTACTCTGTATGACCCTCAAAATTAAAATTTCCTCATTTTCAGAGACAGAATCAATAATGTCCACTAAGCCATTTGTACAGAGGCTGTAAATTACAGTTATTTCAGAAAATATTTTAAAAGTAAGAAATGAACTAATAAGCACTCCAAAAGATGTAGTTTTATTAAGCATCATAGATGAAAACAGTCATCTTCTGGATAGGACTTTAAATAATTGATGGCACTAACAGTATTGTGGAATTTTCACTGATACAGATAAAAAAGGTACAGTTGTTAACAAAAATGAAAACTGAGTTCTTTTCTCTAAGAGCCAAAAGTGACAGCTTCTTTCAAGGAGATTCAATGAAACTAGTCAACCCACTGTGATTTTTATGTCTGGCCAACAGAAGCTAATCTAAACATTTTAGTTTAGTTTATCTTCTTCTTCTATTTTTTAAGTACACAAAAAGTATGAAAGACACATAGAAATTCCAGAAAATAATCTAAAAGTGTTGAACTCACGTTATTATCTATGGTCTCTTTTAACCGTGTAAGGTCTTCCATGGCTGCATCCCAATTCTGCATTAAGATTTCAGAGGCCAGTTTTCCCCAAAGTGAACTCAAAGCATTTCTATCCGTTGCTGGAACCTATTTGAGATATCATAATTAATTATATTCTATACCCTAAATCCATCTAGTCTACTAAAATATGAGTGGCTCTCTACCCAAAAATTCCAGTCATCTAAGTCTTTACTAGATCACACCGATTCAAACCACTTTCATTTAACTTAATTATACTAAAATAAAAAAACCTCAGGTCTTTAATATTCAGCCTACATCAGAAAATAAAGAGTAACATAAAACTAGGATATAACACCAGTGTTTTTGTGTAATCCATTTCAGATAATTTATATACAACTAATCAAATTTTAGGCACCTAAAACTTTGGAAACCATTAGATTCAGAGGCAATTTGTTGCTAAATCAGTGGAGTGAAGATGTGGGGTCTGATTTATAATTTAGAGGAATTATTTCCAGAACAAAAATTTTTTTCCAGATGATGACACCAATGGAAGGGGTTATGGAGAGAAAAAATGGTCTACTGGTTAATGACAATTATTATCAAAGGAATATGTATTGAGCAATAAAAGTTTGTTTTCTCATATAATTCTAACAAAAATCCTAAGAGGTAAATAATAATGTTTTATCCACATTTTAAAGACGGGGAACAGATGTAAGGATAGTATAGTTCGTCCAAAATTTAAACTTCGAATCATGGAAGCTATGAATTTTATACTCTAGTCTTAACCTACAAAAGTGGACTGAGGGCCACCTTACTTTCTCTTGCCACTGTTAGAAGAGGGTAATAAACCAAAACACCTATACAGACTGTGCTAAATGACAAAAACGAGTAAAAGAGGACACTCAGAGCAAGATAATTGGATAGAAAGACTCTGGACTGATCAGATGTGCTAAAGCAGCAGAAGCAAGTGAAGGTATTGCACAAAGAATATAACCCTAAAATTAAAATTTTGAATTTAATTTTTCAATGAAGCATTTACACGGTAGTATAATTATAACATATTATTAGTATACTAGGGGCCCGGTGCACGAAATTCGTGCACTGGGTGTGTAGAGGGGAGTGTCCCTCAGCCCAGCCTGCCCCCTCTCACATACTGGGAGCCCTCAGGCGTTGACCCCCATCACCTTCCAATCGCAGGATCAGCCCCTTGCTGATTTCCCCCCATCACTGGTTCTGCCCCCAGACCCCTCCGATTGCTGGCTCTGCCCCTTGCCCAGGCCTGACGCCTCCGCCCGAGGTGTCAGGCTTGGACAGGGGACCCCCATCTCCCCCCGATCACTGGCTCTGGCCCCCGCCCAGGCCTGATGCCTCGGCCAGAGGAGTTGACCCTCATCACCCTCCAATCACCAATCACCGGATCGGCCCCTTGACCAGGCCTGAGGCCTCCAGCAGAGGTGTCAGGCCTGGGCAGGGGACCCCCAGCTCCCCGCGGTTGCAGGCTCCACCCCTGCCCAGGCCTAACGCCTCTGGCCTAGGCGTCCGGCCCGGGCAGCGGGGACCCGCAGCTGCAGTGGCCCCGCGATCGTGGGCTTCGCTTTAGGCCCAGGCAAGGGACCCCTAGCTCCCGGGACTGCCAGCTTCGACCTTGCCCAGCTCCCATCGCTGGCTCCACCCCTACTTCCTGCTATCACTGGGCGGAAAAGGCACCTGATTCTCCGATCATGGCTGGGGGGCAGGGCAAAGGCGGCCCCAGGGCCGCCTTTGGCCTGCCCCCCAGCTCTTAGCTCCCCCCTGGGTTTCTGGTCACTGTCAGTGGCAGGGGGCTTCTTCCTGCTTTCCCTTTCGCCTCCCTGCATTGTGCCTACATATGCAAATTAACCGCCATCTTGTTGGCAGTTAACTGCCAATCTTAGTTGGCAGTTAACTGCCAATCTTAGTTGGCAGTTAATTTGCATATAGCCCTGATTAGCCAATGAAAAGGGTATCGCCGTACGCCAATTACCATTTTTCTCTTTTATTAGTTTAGATATTATAAGTATATGTTACATAAAATTGCATGGGCAGGACTGGAAATCCAGCCACCAATAATTCTGGCTCTATCACTTAGTATAAAGAGCTGAACTGTCTTAACTTTAGCTTCCTCATCTATAAAATGGGGATAGTAACAGAACACACCTCAGGTGCTGTACAATCTAAATGATATAATACATGTAAAGAGATCACAACATCATTTGATATAAAAACTCAGGAAATGGTATCCAATGATGAAACTAGAAATGATATCAGAGTACTGTATTTGTCTACATTATGAGGATCACAGTAATATCTAATTCAGACTCTGTCTATACTGAGACCCTTCCTTTGATGGCAGTAATAACTCAAACATAGTCAATAACATTTAGCAAACTTTAAGAACATGCAAATAACAGACTAACTCTGCATATTAAATTTGGACATATATCTATGAAACCACGGAATATCCAGGACAACTTTATTTGTAAGAGACAAAAACAAAATGATCCAAATGTTCATCAACAGCTGAATATATAAGCAAATTATAGTATACTCATAAAATGGACTACTACTTAGCAATAAAAGAAAACTTCTGATATACACAACAATACAAGCGAATCTCAAAATCTTGCTCATCAAAATAAGCCAGGCACAAACTAACATATT
The DNA here is from genome assembly GCF_963259705.1 of Myotis daubentonii. NCBI lineage: Eukaryota > Metazoa > Chordata > Mammalia > Chiroptera > Vespertilionidae > Myotis > Myotis daubentonii. The sequence goes on along the minus strand of NC_081856.1, from coordinate 37,266,300 downwards.
TCATCCCACTTAGTGAAATTCTAGAACAGGCATAACTAATCTACGAATGAAAGGCAGATCAATGGATAAACCAGGATAAGGTATGACTACAAAGAGGCACAAGGGTCTTTCTGGGGGGAAGAGAGATATTCTTTATCTTGATTTAGTGGTACTTGCATGGGTATATACATTTGTCAAAAGTTATTGGAATTTAAAAATTGATTTATAAAAATCCATAAAACCACTGTTCAAGTCATAAAGGATAAAATGTTTGATCCTTAGAAAGAAATCTGAGTATTAAACTATTACATCAGCCCTGGATGGTTTGCTCCGCGGTTAGAATGTCAGCCTGTGGACTGTAGGGTTGAGGGTTCAATTCCCAGTCAAGGGCATTTATCTCGGTTGCAGGTTTGATCCCTGGCCCTGATCGGGGTGTGTAGTGGAGGCAACCAATCTCTGTCTTTATCTCTCCCTCTTTGCCCTCCCTTCACTCTCTCTAAAAATCATTGAAAAAATATCGTCAGGTGAGGATTAAACAAAAAAACAAAAACAAAAATTACATCAAATCTAAGATGCCATCATCTTTAAGGAAATACTATTTTATGTTTGTTACCCAAACCACAACCAATTCAAGATACATTCGAATTTCAGAAAATCTATCAAACTGTGTATCTGAAAGTCAGTATGAAATAGACATCTTTTATACTGATATTATCAAACTGGCTAAATATGATCCAAAATTTCGGTCAATATTCTAAAGTAGCAGTTCTCAACCTGTGGGTCGCGACCCCTTTGGGGATTGAACGCCCCTTTCACAGGGGTCATCTAAGACCATCAGAAAACATATATAATTACATATTGTTTTTGTGAGTAATCACTATGCTTTAATTATGTTCAATTTGTAACAATGAAATTGGGGGTCACCACAACATGAGGAACTGTATTAAAGGGTTGTGGCATTAGGAAGGTTGAGAACCACTGTTCTAAAGCTTCTAAAAGTCGTCATTACTCAAGCTTCTTAAGTAAAGGAAAAGTAACTTTAAATCAAATGGCATGTACTTAACAGTAGATAAATTCTAAATTGAGTGGGGAAAAACCCCCCATAAAAAGATGATAATAGTCCTTGTATGTTAAAATCACATTTATTTCAAATAACTACTAAATGAGGAGAGGGATTATAATTTGGAACCAGACCAAAGGTCACAGGGAGGGCAGATTAAAAAAAAAATTAAAATACAGTGTTAATAACTTCTAAAATAGAAATGTTAAAAAACTTCTATCAAATATGCTTCACCGTATCATTTCAAATTAATGCATTTCTTAGCACACAAATCAAAGAAGTTTCACCTCCAAATAGGGTTCATCTAAACATTCCTGATGTATTCTAAAAGCCACCAAGTCTTTTTAAAATAAAGGTGGATTCTAGGGTCACACAGCTTTAATTTATACAACACTGACCTACAATAGGTCACTCGGAGAGTCAAATTCTAATCTCAGATCATAGTTACAATGGTTCTTTCATAGCTTATGTTTCCTAACCATAGATTTAAAAGAATAACCAATCACCAGAAAAGAATTCAGAAATGAAATAAGGCTATTGAAAAAAAATTTTAAATAAGTAAAACAGCATTCATCCCAAATCCAAAACATGATTTTTATCTTTGCTTGTAACAAAATTTCAAACAAATGCAGATTTTTATAGTACTGCCTATCTCAATCAAAAGAAAAAGAGAAGTAAAATAATTTATAAACTTAGCTTTGTTAGCCAACAGGAGATGACTAACTCCCATCTACCTCAAATGTTTTGTGGCAATTTAAAAATTAATTGTACATAATTTCTAAGCATTACCCAATGTTGACTGCTCTTAATGTAAAATATTAATTTTGTGTTCAGATCATGGTGTTCAGTTACTTAACCACATGTCATTTGAGTTCCAACACAAGATTTGTTAGGCAATGTAAAAGTTTAAAAGTAACCCAGAAATTTTTAAGGTTGAAAACTAACTTGGATCTTAATATTTAAAAGGAGTAAACATAAAAACTCCCCAAACCTGTAAATATTTACCTATCCCTTGTAGAAAATTTCAAACTTAATTATAAAACCATACTACATAAATCTAATAATACCATTAAAACTAGAATATGTATATATGTTAGGATAAAAGCTTTTTGTAGCAGCGCAGCACGTTCTTTAATCCCCAAAAGGTTCATGCATACTGCTTTGGCTCAAGTCCATGTCATTACAGTTGGCTCTTCATACTAACCTGCTTTCAAGGGTGGATATGCTAGAAGAGTTTCCATATCTGGATTTCCAGCAGTTACCTTAAGTTTCCATGTCTTAGCAAAATGGCACATTCACTCACTGACCAGCAACAATAAATTTACTGTGCTAGAACTCTAACATGATACTAAATCTTCATTCTCAAAATTCACTCCCAGCATTAACAAATGATATGAATAACCAGCTCTTTTCATGTTCCTGTAATCATATCAGCCTTCTGATTTTACAATCCTGGTTTAAGCTGTTTACATTTCCAAAGTAATCAACTTTTGCTCTCTTAAATCCTTCATAATATTCAAAGTAAAACTGATGGAATTTTCTGATAAGTCACTACAAGTTTAGCATCACTGATTACCTTCAATGCACTTGCAAGCTAACCTACAAATTAAGAATTTGCTTACAAATGGGAGCAAGAGAAAAATATTATTCCAAACCAATCTTGGAAAAAAAACTAAATTTTTTTTATTTATTTAGAGAAAGGTACTTTTAAAAAATGAAGCTGTGAGCATGCCCATGCCTTTCCCTTTTCCTTCCCCTCCACCCTCATCAGGCATAGTACCATGAGTTTCCTCACTCCCAAGGGCCCTTCCTTTACCTCCATAACTTGTTTCCTAAGCCCATTTCTTTCTTTCTTTCTTTTTTTTAAATCTTTTTAAAATCCTGATTTCTGGGCCTCATCCTCCGGAAATTCTGCTTCTTTGTTACTAATGTTGTGGCCCCACCCCATAACAAAGAAACAGAATTTCCGGAGGATGAGGCCCAGAAATCAGGATTTTTTTTTTTTTTTTTTTATTGCTTGAAGTATTACAAAGGGTATTACATATGTGTCCATTTTATCCCCCCGCCCTATACTGTCTCTTCTAGGAATTACTTCTTCTACCTCTGTGATTTACCAAATGCCGGGAGCCGGTCCATCCTTGCTGTTTCAAGGGACCTGGCATATATGGCATACGGCTCTTAATGTTTGCTCACCTTCTTGGCGCTGTGTTTTAACCAAGGTCACCTCCCCGAGAAAGGTTGTTTCCCCAGGTAGGGATTTTTCCCTGAAGTTAGGGAGGGGATGAAACTCCTTAAATAAGTGCCAGGCGGGTAGTTAATCAATTTAACTACAAACAATCATGCTTAAGCTACATAATCTTTACTCCCTGGAATGGAGATAAGAAACGCCCTAACCTTTGTAATAGAGATTGACAGGATTAAAATGAACTGGTATAAATACAGATGTAACAAGACAGTAAGACACAGGGCTTGGAAGACAGGACCAAGAGAGACAGAGCCTAGGCACAGAACCTACACAGAACGTTCTCTAGAGACAGAAGAACTTTGCTGGAGAGAGCATGCCGGAGGATCCTGGACAGGGACTGGCTTCGGAGCCTGGAGGCGGAGCCTGGCGAGAGAGCATGGCAGGGGATCCTGGACTGAACCTGACTGCGGAGATTGGCAGGAGAGCCTGACTAGAACCTGGTGACTGAACCTGACTGGAGAACCTGGACAGAACCTCTCTGGAGATCCTAAGCAGAACCTCTCTGGAGATCCAGACCAGAACTTGGCTGGAGATCTGGGCTAGAGATCCTGGCTAGGCTGCTGATCAACTGAACGCTGTCTCCGTGTCCTTCCTTCTTCGCCGACTCCATCTACACCTTTGGGGACCCCTGGACCTGCTGGGGTTGGACCCCGGCAACCAAATAGATGTTCTCTTACAAAAAACAAAACAAAACAAACAAAAAACCCCCCAAATCTATAGACATTATTTCGAAACTCCAAGGGAATCCTATAAAAGAGAGGGCAAAGAAAAAAATTACTTACCAATACTCTAAAGAAGTAAAGATATTCTGCTGCTCCAGAGTAATTCCCACATTCATACTGGAACTTTGCATATCTGTAGAGTGTATCTAAATATTCTTGCCTAAACTAAAAAACGAAAAACAAAAAAGCTGAAACTGTATTTTAAAAAAAATTTACTCCTTTAAATGCCGCAGAAGACAATTCTTTGAAAGTATTCTGAAAGTTGTCATAAAAAAATAAATGCCCTCAAAACGTAAATTTAAGAATTGGTAAATTTAACATTCATATTTCTGGCGTCAAAGAATTATGAATTGTAATGTACCTACTGTGTTACAATTGATACAAACTTGAATTGCTGCTGAAGGTTTGATGTGTGTTTCTTAGCTAGTGATTGAGCTTAGATAACTATCAGATATATGTAAGGTTTTGTGATTCAGTACAAATAATATGTACAGTAAACTGTTCTCTGTGATCAAAATTTAATTTTGGCCCCAAAATTTGCCAACTCTTAGAGTTGATGCAAGAAAAAGTGAAGAAATGTTAGAGAAGGGCTCCAAACCTGATCATTAATAAATCCACTAAACATTCTACGTGAAAACCAGAAAAAGTATTCTGCACAGTGGTCAGCATGCCTCTTGTTACAATAATGGTTAAATGAGAGAGAACACTTGAATGCAAGTTACAGAAGTGATAGTACTAGTATGCAATGCCTTATGCTTTGAGTTAACACAGGGGAAAAGAGATTGGGAGATGGCTAGAAAAGTCTGTATCATTTCTTTACTTCTGAATTTGGGGATTTATGAAGGCCTTGATAATGTTATGATCTACTTTATTCCAAAAGGCAGCCAAAGTATTACTTAATTTTATTACTCAAGGCATTTCCCATTCAAATATAGTTCTGTCTTTACTTATTGGTTAACCCATCAGAAACATAAAACATTATTATCTGATTAGTCTGAAAAAATAAATCCAAAGTTTTGAGACCTTCTGTTACCTAAAGGTAAGTATATGACTTTTCTATCATTACCAATTTTCATACCAGATATTACACTTAATCAATGGATCTGGAAATTATATTCTTGTCGAACAAGGAACCTATCTATACAGCACTATTCTTTAATTACCCTTATAACATGACAACTATAAAAGTTTTCAAGACACTACTTACACCATGCTTGTCCGCCAAGTAGTCAAACAGCATCCGACCATCCCTTAATAAAAAACAAAAATTACTGTATTTTATAGTCCACAAAAAATAAGCACATCCAACTTCTAACTTATTATCCACATAAAGCCACTTTAAATACCTTAATACCCAAACACCAGAAGTAAAATAAGACTTCCAGAATAAAATAAACAGAACAGTAAATGTTTTGAAGAAATATAAACTCAAGAATTGCAAGTTTTAAAATTCATTTCAGATTTTTTAGTCCTAACTGAAAACCATGTGTTCTGTCATACCACATCCATGGTAATGCCCTTGGATAATGTTTTTAGGTAATAAAACCAGAACATTCTGACTATTTTTATAGTGAGGCCCAATGGTCAACTTAGGTGATAACTTACTGAAAATGATACATATGGTCCCAGACGTGAGATGGTTTGACTTAAGAATTTTCAACTTTGCAATGGTGCAAAAATGATACATACTTTAAATTTTGATCTTTTCATGGGCTAGCAATATATAGTGTGATAACTATCTCATAATGGTGGGGAGCAGCAGTTAAGTCACAGCTCCTAGATAGCCTTGCTATCATGAGAATAAACAATTGACACTCTACAGTGTATTCACTGTATTACATAATTTTTCCCCATTGTAGGCTAATGAAAGCATTCTGACTTTAATCAACATATGTGTGGCTATATGTTATGTTGGAAAGGTTAAGTGTATTAAATGCATTTTTTAATTATGATATTTTCAACTTACCATGGGTTTACCAGGACACAACCCCATCGTATGTCGAGGAGTTTCTATATTTGCTATCTTGGGTATACATTTTAAATAGAGAATACATTCTTACAGAACAAAGACTGGAATATGTGGACTGTACATACTATTAGGAATTAATCCTATATAAAAATTTGTCCCCCTCCCAATTTGTTAGTATTTTTCATAAGGACTGTAATTTAGCAAATTTACAAGATTAATAAATCATGCCTAACTTATAGGACACGAATGCTACACACCCTATGTAATTATTATATATATCAAAGTGTTAACCCAATTCAACTTTTTATTTTTTTAGCTTTGCATAATTTGATATGTTGGCAAGATGGTATAATGGTGACAAAGACTCCAAGGAACAAGTGATAGATGGGTACCATTGCCTACCTTCTAGACATGTTCAAATATAAAAACATTTTTTAATGCTCCTCCCAGCATGTAAGCTGTGGCATATCTTTCAAGAGTATACTTTTACTTGAAGAGTTATTTAATGAGGGTTGGATATGTTACCATTAAAATTAACATGGGTATATTAAAATACAGAATATGAAATGTACATGAAATTTCAACATAAAAAGATTAAATAGTTTACATGTTTAATTGGGTTACAAGTTTTTAACACACAATTCCATCCTTTCACTTATCTCCAATTTAGTGTGTATTAAGCTACAAGGAGTCTTCTCTTTCTAATATTTGGTAAACAAATCCATATTCACCTTATTCATATCCTAAATCCCATTACATCCAAGTGTTTACATGACTTGACTAAATTTACAATTTAAATCCTAAATTTCCTGTTGTACCCTAATTTCTGGATTATTTCAGCTGTCCCTTTGTGGTTACTTACATGTGACTTGAAGGTCTACAATTACTCATAAGTATACATAAGTAGTTAAGTATTACATATGCATATGTACACACATACAGCTATATATAAATAGATATTATATATGACTAGAGGCCTGGTGCACGAAATTCGTGCACTGGGGGGAGGGTATATGTGTGTGTGTGTGTGTGTGTGTGTGGTGGTAGGGTGTGTGTGTGTGTGTGTGTGTGTCCCTCAGCCCAGCCTGCACCCTCTCCAATCTGAGACCCCTCGAGGGCAGTCGGACATCCCTCTCACAAGCCAGGACTACTTGCTCCCAACCGCTTGCCTGCCTGATTGCCCCTAACCACTTCTGTATGCCAGCCTAATCGATACCTAATTATTCCCCTGCCAGCCCGATCGCCCCCAATTGCCCTCCCCTGCCAGCCCAGTCACCCCTAACTGCCCTCCCCTGCCAGCCCAGTCACCCCTAACTGCCCTCCCCTGCAGGCCCAGTCACCCCCAACTGCTCCCCCACAGCAGGCCTGGTTGCCCCCAACTGCCCTCCCCTGCCGGCCCGGTAACCCCTAAATGCCTTCCCCTGCAGGCCATCTTTGACCACATGGGGGTGGCCATCTTGTGTGTTGGAGCGATGGTCTGTTTGCATACTAGTTACTAATTAGCACAGCTCTCTCTTATTGTGTGGTCAATTTGCATACTGGTCATGACTAATTAGCATATCCGGTTATGACTGCGAGGGTGTCGTGACCAATTTGCATATTACCCTTTTATTAGTATAGATAACTTTATAAAATATAGCTATCTCTGTGTATGTGTATAGGTACACCTGTGTGTACATATATGTATGTAGTAAAATATGGTGTGGTATAGTAAAATCCTAATATATACAAAAAGCCAGGTGCTGTCACGACCGGACAGACTACCAAGCAGCAGGCTAGGGAGCTGAGGGAGTGGGAGCTGTGGGCCCCCAACTGCCTGCAGTGCGGTGGCAGGAGAGAGCCGTGGGCCCAAATGACCAAAGGACCGGTCCGGCTCTCATGGCATGGCGGGGCGGGGCTGTGGAGGCTGAGGAGCCTCATGGGGCGGGGGACTGTGGGCATGGAGCTTCCCGGAGTGGCTGAGGCGGAGGAGCATCGCAGGGCAGGGGCGGTGGATGCGAGGCAGCGGAGGAGCGGGGCAGGGGCTGTGAGTATGGAGCTTCGAGGGCGGTGAGGTGAAGGAGCGTTGCAGTGGTGGCTGAGGCCGAGGAGCGTCGCGGGGTGTTGGAGGCAGGGCAGGGGCTGTGAGTGTGGAGCTTCACGGGGCTGCTGGAGTGGAAGAGCCTCGCAGGGCAGGGGCTGTGAGCGTGGAGGTTCATGGGGCAGGGGTCACAGAGGCAGAGGAGTGACGCTGGGCGGCGGACATGGCCCTGATTGCAGCTAGGCCTAGGGATCCTAACCACGCACGATTTAATCGTTCGCTGAGTCTCTAGTCCTACATAATAAAAGGCTAATATTCAAATTGTCCCCTCAACCAGGAGTTCAACCCGGGGGTGGGGCTGGCCTGCCAACCGCCCGCGGCCCCTCCCCTCCCCGCCCCCAACCAACCCCCCCCAATCTGGGGTGGGCCAGCTGGCCAACTGCCCATGGTCCCTCCCCCTGGCCAGTCCTGCTCGATTGGCCCCCCCCACCCTATGAGGTGGGGGTGCGGGGGCAGTTCCCATGTCCCCTCCCTATGGCCGGACCCCACCCGTGCACAAATTCGTGCACAGGGCCTCTAGTACATTATAATACGGGATAGCAATAGTGTAGTATTTGCTGCTTTTCTAAAAGATATCTAGTAATACTTTCCCAAATCACAAGTGAAAATTCAGAGCCAACCTCTCTAAAATTTGACTTGATAATATATCATAAGAACTAAAGGTACAGCATGGCAAAATCTGCAATTTCTCAAGGGAATATACTGGTAGCTAAGACTTACCACAAAGGCAATATTCAATTTAATAGATTTTATTTTCAAACATTTTAAATAATCTAAAGGGCTTCAATTAGTGATATTAAGTCAGAGTAAGGCAAAACGTTTTCTTGGAAACCAAACAATAAGTTTTTCTAGCTAAGGAGAAGTTAGGAATAAAATAACCTTATCAGCTCTACACTACCCTCCTTGGGCTGCGCATCAGGTTGGAAGGATATGGGAGAATGTAGCAAACTGATAAAGTGAGCTCAGGTTTTCCTTACAGCTCACAACCCATGTGCTCCAGGTACTGCCTAGGCAGTGTTTCTCAACGTCAGTACTACTGACATTTTGGGTTGGATAATTCTTTTTTGGAGGGTAGAATATTGCCCAATGAATGTTTAGCAGCATCCTTGGCTGCTCCTTGCTAGGTGCCAATTCACTCCTCCTGTTGTGAAAACCAAAAATGTCTCCAGACATTGCCAAGGAGACAGAACTGATGCAACATAATCAGATTTAGGTAGGTGGTAAAGAAGTTCTAAAAAGAATTTAATATTAACATTAAGACTTTCTTGTCACTATACAATAAGGATAAATGAAAACCAATATATAAAGGAATCAATCAAAGTTCAAATTAGCATTTGTATTAATCCAGGAAAGAGAATTTTTATAATTCTACTTAAGGAGGTTACCTGGTTGACTGCATTTGCCTTGTAGTTTCTGGATCTTCAAACATCTTCACAATTGGTTCTGTTTCTGCCTGAAGCTGTTTTAGTTGTGCAACAACTGTGGTTCTTTTCTCTCGCAAAGCTAATTAAAAAAGCAAAGGAGTACTATAATGTTAAACTATAACTGCTCCCCAGGAGGATGTCTCTGGAAATTTTTCATTTTACAATATTGTGCATATATGTATTTACACTAATAGATTCATATGCCAATACCACCAACTCAGTAACTTCCCCAGATCAAATTTCTTCTTTCTAGCAATGATAAGGCACATAAAGGAAGAAGGAATCCTCATTTTACTCAAGAGAAACTGGGGAATATACTGATACAGCCTGGGAGAGGGAAGGGAAGAAGGGAGGGGTGTCAAAAGGAAAAATGATCTAATTCTACATTCAGAGACTTCATTCCCAGTGTTTTTATATGTGTTCTCATTAAATTCTCTCAGGTGAGTATATTATTCCAGAGTTCTGAACAGAGGTTCAGAGGAGTTTATATATTATTATTACATTTTCAGCTAAGTTTAATGGGATTTAAATCCAGTCAGTAATCTCTCTTTTTGCTATAAATATACTAGTTCTGTAATCTCTCAAACCCAATTCTATAGTTTCTTTTCACTGCATCATGAAGTCAGAGAAAATTCACATATAACCTACCCTGCTAGCATATTTTAAAGTTTCAATAAGAACTTTTCACCACAAACTAAAATTTAAAGAGTGAATGCTATTGCAGGGAACTGTAATATAAGCCAAAAGATGATTATGTTTAATGTAATAACTCTGCATTATATATTACAAAGTATATACTAGAACAGTGTTTCTCAAAACAGAAGGGGATCTGTGATCAAATTTTGAGAAATGTCAATTTAAACAAAGTAAATTGTGTTTCTGTACTGAAAGAGTTCTTAGATTATTTTAAAATACTCTATGCATAAAAGAAATGATATAGAATATTTCAGTATTTTCCAAACTTACAGACCACCATTTTTTAAGGAACATCTATTACCACAGAAAAAAGGGATTTGAAAAACACTAGACCAGTAATTCTCCAATGTGGACACTGGGCCTCAGCCAACCGTTTCTGATTAGGCTGTAAATTTGCATTTCTAACAAGCTCTTCCAGGAGAACTGATGATGCTGGTCCGGGGACTGTAGTTTTGAAGACCATAGCTATACCCAGATGAAAAATAAACCCCTAAGGCACACAAAATGCTAATTGAAAACGTTAGTCAACCCAAAAAATTGCCAAAGTCTCAGATAATTCTAAGGTAACAATCTGATTGATAACCACAACTCTGATGATACTATGAACGAAATGCTATAAACTAAAAGTATTTTATGACCATGTCTTAAAGCAATCTCACATCTTTTATGGTGTGAAATAATATGCTTTAGAAGACCTATAACCTAGTATTACCTTTCATCCAAAGAACTCTTTTGGCTAAAGCTTTTAATAAAATCACAAAAGTTTAATTCATACATCCTCTGTTCACAAGACAAGCTTCAGTTCTAATGACAAAACTTACCATGAGGAATATCATCAGAATAAAGGTTTTTGTATACATCCATAGCAAAGTCTACCATGTTGGTATCACTAAGAAGATCCAATTTTCCTTGTAATAATTCTTTTTCATTATAAATCTGCAAGTGAAAATTACTTATTAGTAAGTATACTGAAGTTCCTCCAAACAAAATGATTAATACCAAGATAAGTTTACCTGGAAATACACTTCCTGAAATACAATTTTTTAAATAAAATATTACATAGTATTAATTCACCCTCTTAAAAGACAACCTACAGATACATAATATTCTATATACCTAGTAACTTAGAAACAAAGGCAACTGAACACTGCAGATCCATTCCCACCTAATTCTAATTCTCTTATTTTTTATGTGTCCCTATAAACCACCTTTTATCCTTTCTAGAACAAGACTATGCCTAAATAAACAACCACACCAACTCCATAGGTAGGCACATATAGTTGTCTCTCCTCCATATTCAGGTAATTAGAACTTTAACTATTAAATTGATTTAACATTTTAGTATCTCAACATCCACATGGTGTTTTCCCATCTCTATTTAAAGTAGCCTCTCCTTTATTCCCACATATTTTTTCACTAGTTATAGTCCTTTTAATGCTTCCCCACCCATAACACTGAAACATAACTAGCATCCAGTTCTCTAAGTCAACCATGTCGTATCCATTTTTGCTTTGCAGAGAGTTCAAGAAATATAATTTAACCCATACTACAGGGACCAAATAAACAAACTCTCAAGAACATGAAATTAAGTGTATTAAGCAATATTTGGAGATTCTAACAATAGTATTCAGGGGAAGAGAAAGTAATAAAAATAAATTTTTAATTAAACAGTCATTAACATAAGGCTTCAGCAAAAGAAAAGGTTTTTATATTAAATTTAATTTTGCCAAGGGAGGTGGGAGGCAGGGACGATGCGGGAAGGCTCCCACATTTTACACCATGAAAAGAAAAGATGAAACTGGTCAAATGGTATAGCCATGAGATCAAAACTGAACCTTACAAACCACATAAAGAACTCCTACAAAAGCCCTAGCTGGTTTGGCTCAGTGGATTGAGCATCAGCCTGCGGACTGAAGGGTTCCAAGTTCGATTCTGGTCAAGGGCACATCCCGGGTTGTGGGCTTGATCCCCAGTAGGGAGCATGCAGGAGGCAGCCATTCAATGGTTCTCTCTCATCACTGATGTTTCTCTCTCTCTCTCTCTCCCCCTCTCCCTTCCTTTCTGAAATCAATAAAAATATATTTTTTAAAAAAGAACTCCTACAAAATAGAGAGGATCCAATTGAAAATGGCTAAAAGATTAATATGCCTATATCAATAAAACTTAACCAAATACCCAAAAGGCATTAGAAAGGTTCTAAACTTAATCATAAAAGGAAATGCAAACTAAAACCACACTAAAAACTAAAACACGTGACACCAGTCTTGGTATAGATGTAGAGCAGGGGTGGGGAACATCTGGCCCATGGGCCATATAAGGCCCGAGTAATCATTTGGTCTGGCCCTGCCAAGGCATTAGGGGTGTTATTTAAATGTTTGACCAAATATAGCAGGCTTATTTTTAAGTTCATAATTTTGTATGGCACTCAAATGATGTTATATATATCCAAATGGGCCATGGCAGAAAAAAGGTTCCCTACCCCTGACGTAGAGTCACAAACATTTATTCTGATGGCAGGTGTACAACCACTTTGGAAAGCTATTTTTATCTCCTAAAGTTAAACATATATTTTGACCCAGCAATTCTGCTCCTAGGTTCCCAAGAAAAATAGCATTTCCAATAACGATCATAGCAATACTATTTTTAACAGCTAAGTCTATCAACGTTAGACTGAATAAACTATGATCTACCTATCTCTATCTATAAAAGGCTAATATGCAAAGTGTCCCCTCGGGAGTTCGATCATCCACTATGACGTGCACTGACCAACAGGGGGTGGCACGGAACGAAGGAAGGCCCCGGTCGGCAGCCGGAAGACTCCGATTGGCCCCGATCACCGGTTAGGCCTAGGGATCCTACCCGTACACAAATTTCGTGCATCAGCCCTCTACTACACACATAAAAGGACTTACATTGAGCACTGAAAATCAACAAACTACTGCCATCCTAAAACTTGGATGACCTTCACAATGTTGAATGAAAAGAAGTCACACAAAACAGTATGAGAGGCTGAATGCTTAATTCCATTTATATAAAATCAAAACCTGCCCTAGCTGGTGCGTCTAAGTGGTTAGAGCATTGGCCTGCACACTGAAAGATCCTGGGTTCGATTACAGTCAAGGGTAGGTACGGACCTTGTAGGACCTGTGGGAAGCAACCAATCGATGTGTCTCTCTCATATGGATATTTCTCTCTGTGTCTCTTCCCCCTCCCTTGCACTCTCTCTAATAGCCACAGGTGAGGATTAACAGAGGGGGGCACAGAGAAGACACAAATATGTATTTATTTACTCATTTATCAAATAATCATTCAAAGCCTTTATTCCAGACTCTATTTTATGTGCTGAGAACAGAGAGCAAAGAACAAAACAAAGTTCCCGCTCTCTCCAAGCTTATATTCTCCAACATTTCAAATTGTCCTCCTGTATCCTGGTCACTGACTCTCCCAACCACCTATCTTTCAAAACTCAACTTAAAGCCTCTCTTCCTCAAAGTCCTTATGCCAGATTAGAATCTCCTCAATTTGATAGCACTCTGCCAGTACTTTTTTGACACATTACTTTTTGCCTTATACTTGAGAGCTTGTTTGGAGGTTCTAGCAGGGGAGCGCAGCTACTCGTATACCCTTGACGGAAGACCGGTCCTCTCCTGGGGGGGGGGTTGTCCTCTTCGACCCAGCGCGCAGCTTGGGGGGGGGGGGGGGGGGACACACATGGATCGGTGAGGGAGGAGGGGGACACCCGCCTAGCCAGCCAGATCAGCCGAATCAACCCTGGCGATCAATGGGGTGACAGATGTCGCATCCAGATCGCCCTCACATCCTGCCTTATACTTAATAGACCTTCATCTCCTCTAAAAGAGAGGTACGATTTTAGCGGTGAGGTGTCTGGATTTTACCTTGGATTTGTCACATTTCCACAGCAGCCCTATACGTACTTAGTAACTGCTCAACAAATACTTCAGCAACCTCTTGGGTGCACTATGGCCATCTCACCAGCATTCTCTCCAGGAAGAAAGTACTGAGCCCAGTTATTTTGCACTGATTCTCAGCCGCCATTTATAGTTTTTGTTTTGCCCTGTGATATACTAATTTACGCTGACACACTCCTCCCTTTTATCTGCCTTGGAAAATGGAAGTATAAAGAATACATGAAAATGTGAAGTTTGGTTAGTTTAGAAACATTTCTACAAGTAGCTGGCAAAGGATTTCAAAATACAGTTATTTCTCTTATTTCTTATCCAGAAAAGAAAACAGAAGGCAGACTGAACTATTATATTCAAGCTTTAAAATACAGGTGGTAAGTACATCCTTTGTGAAGAAACACCAAGGCAAAACTATATCCTGTCAAAATAAAGCTTTATGAGGAAAGACATTCTTGAACATTTTTTAAATGAACTGTGTGTTTCCTAACATCAGCAATTTCAGAGTTGTCTGTATGTGCTTAGGCAAGGATCACATGAATTTGAGGATTATATGTTTAGTGAACCACATATACAAGAAAATCCGAAAAGTTATCAGAACAAATCAATGTTTATTTGTAGGGCTCATTTCGTCTTACTGCTATTGGGGGACAATCTATTTCCCAAGTCTGGAGTTCCCTAGATAGACCTATGTTTACATCTGCTTCCAGAAACAGAATTCATTTATCTCTCTGGCCTACAGCCTAATGCTTTCAGCACAGTAACACTGCCTTATGATCACTGAAATGCATCAATTTCCCAATAAACTCAAAGAATAACCTAAGCTCAATATTTCAAAACTCTTAGGACGGAGGCATTTTTAAAAACCAAGTACCGGGGCCGCACTTATTCAATATATCTTGAGTAGCTTGAAACTAACATCAACCACGATTCCAATCACTCGAAGAATATGCATCTCTAACTGGGAAAGAACTTTTAGGTTACAACGTGTCGGGTGTGCTTTTCTGGGTGGGAGTGGGGTCCCCATCCGCATCCGACAAACTGCTGCTTCACTTGGAAGAACTGGCGACGTATCGAAAGGCCAGGAAGACTCAATGCCAAGAACGCACAACTTTATGGCAATCAAAGTGCTGGACACTTCAGCGTAAGAAAATTAATCCACACGACCCGGCCGGCGAGCAGAACCCTCCCAGTTCCCGGAAGGAAGTGCCCATCTCTACCCTCCGGGGGGCTCGGAGCGGCGGGTCCGAAGGTCCGGCGGAGCCCGCGGCGCAGCGCTCACTTCCGAAGGGAACTGAGGCGGAAGTGCCGGGCAGGCAGTGAAGCTGACGCCGCTCTCCTCCCCGACTTCCCCAGGGTCGCCTCGCCCCTCCTCTCCTCCGGGCCGCGAGTCCGCGGGCCCAGTCCGCCCCGGGGACGCTCAACTCCCAGGAGGTCCTGACTGCCCGGCCGGGACCAAACTCGCGGCCGCCCCACACGTGTGTCAGGCGAGCCCGGGCCGCCGCCGCCGCCCCGCGGGCCTGCCCCGCGCCTCCCGCGCTCCCACAGCGTCCTCGCACCCAAGGCCCCGCTCACCTCCTTGACGGAGAGAAACTCAAGCAACGGGAAGACTAGATGCCGATCCAAAAAGTGAGCGATGCGAGTGGTCAGGTCGTACTCCGCCATCTTGCCCAGGAAAAGGAGAGGCTCAGTCCACAACAACTTTATTGGTAGCGCCGACGCGCGGACAGGCCCCGTGGCGCGCATGCGCAGTGGTTCTACTAACCCCGGGGCGGGGCGGGGCGGACTCCCCGGTGCTCGGAGTCCGAGAGCGCACGCGCGGGGGCTCTGGGCTGCTTAGGGACCGGGCGGATCGGCGGCAAGTTCCGCCTGTTTGAAACGCTGTCAGTGCCCTACGATCCATTCCGTTCATAATGCTGAAGCCTCAGAATTGCCGAAGCAATGCAGATTGCACTGTGAGGGGCCAGGGGACAGGATAACGAGGACCCCGCTCTCCAGAAAGCCACAGGCAAGGAGGAATAGGAGCTTTTATTTGGCAGATGGTAACCGCTTTGCAAGCGTTGGTTAAATTGTTTCTAGACAGAAAACAAGTACGAATGTCAGATTATAGGAAGAGCCATAACTTAGCGGGGATGGTCGGGTTGGGCCCTTTTAATGAGGGGTAGTTAGAGAAAACTCGGGTGGGAATGAAAGTGGTTAGAGAAAACTCAAGGTGACAATTTACCTGAGAGTGGTGGTAAGACAAGGAAGTAACCCAAATTCGAGCCAGGGTAAAAACATGCCTCATGGAAGGCACAGCAAAAACAAAGGCCATGCGGCAGGAGAGGACTTGGTGTGTTTCAAAACGAATATCCTGTGCGAGGGAAGAGTGAGGTTAAAGATGGTGAGAAGGGCCAGGTCATGGTTAAGGTAAGGACCGTGGGTTTTTTTATTCTAAGTGCCCTGAAGTCTCCTTTGCTAGTTCCTTTTCATCTTTCAGGCCTCTTCATTGTGGAGTGCCTTAGCATCGTACCTCGTACCTATCTAGGCCCTAATAGCATTCACCCTCATGGCTTTAAATGAAATGTACACATTGACAACTCTCAAAGTATAGCCCCAACACAGACTGTTAGTTAACCATGGACCCGCATATAACCAACTGCCTACTTAACATCTCAACATTAACATACCCAAGCCAAAACCTCCCCATTTAGCTCATCAAAACCTGTTCCTTTTGCACTCCTCCAACTCAGTGAATGCCAATTCTCTCTGTCCCGGTGCCCAGACCCAAAACCTCGAAGTCATCCTTTACTTTTTCTCTTACACTCTCTACATGGAATCCAACAATTCCTTTGGTTCTCACCTTTAAAGCATATCCAGATCCAATCAATTCAAACCACCTCCAAAGTTAACCCTTAGTCTAAACCATCATCATCTCTTGCTTTGATTTTTGGAATGGCCTCTTCACTAATCACTTTGCTTCCCTTTTTTTCCTCCTATGGTTTATTCTCCATACAGCAGCAAGAGTAACTTTTTAAATATATATATATTTAATTTATTTCAGAGAGGAGAGAGAGATAAAAACATCAATGATGAGAGAAAATCATTGATTGGCTGCCTCCTGCATGCCTCCTACTGGGGATTGAGCCCACAACCCAAGCATGTGCCCTGACCAGGAATTGAACTCTGAACTCCTGGTACATAGCCAGGGCCAGAGTGACTTTTGAATCTCAAATTGTGGCCCAGGACACTGTGGCTCAGTTGATTGCTGGTTGAATTTCCAGATGTTTCTCTCTCTCTCTCTCTCTCTCTCTCTCTCTCTCTCTCTCTCCCTCCCTCCCTCCCTCCCTCTCCTTCCTCTCTAAAAATCAATAAAGTATTCTTTTAAAAAAATCAAATTGTGCTCAAAACCTTCCAAGCCTTATTATCTCACTGAGAGTAAAAGATATGTCTAATAATAGCCTAAAAAGCCCTAGTTCACCTGGACACATTACCTCTGTAACTTCATCTTCCCCATCTCTTCCTTTTGCTCACTCTCCCTCAATCCTAAGCAACCACTAATCTACTTTTGGTCTTGGTAGATTTTTCTATTCAGGACTTTCATGTGAATGGAATCATATAAAATGTGGCCTTTTGTGTCTGACTCTTTTAAAAAATATTTTTCGATTGACTTCAGAGAGGAAGGGAGAAGGAGAGAGAGATAGAAACATCAATGGTGAGAGAGAATCATTGATTAGCTGCCTCCCACAGGTCCCCTACTGGGGATCGAGCCCGAAACCCAGGCATGTGCCCTGACCAGGAATCATGACCTCCTGGTTCATAGGTTGACGCTCAACCACTGAGCAACACTGGCCAGTCTGTCTGTCTTTTTTTACTTAGCTAATGTATTCAAGGTTCATCCAAGTTGCAGTATGTATCAGCACTTCACTCCTTTTTTATGGCCAAATAACATTCCATTTTTTGGATATTGTTTACCCACTCATTCATTGATGAACACTTGGGTTGTTTCTACCTTTTGGCTACTAAGAATAATGCTGCTGCAAACATTCATGTACATATTTTTATGTGGACATATTTTTTCAATTCTCTTGGGTATATACCCAAAGGTGGAATTGCTGGGTTATATGGTAAGTCTATGACTAATTCCTAGAGGAACTGCTACACTGTACTATAATTTTGCAAGATGTTACCACTGGATGAAAGGGTACACAAGATTTCTCTGTATTGTTTCTTACAATTGCATGTGAATCTGCTATTCCAGAATAAAAGTTTAAATTTAAAAACAATTCCTGGAATTTGGACTTAAGAAGCGGATACCTATTGGTGACTAAAATATGGAGGGGGTGGGAGAAGACTGTCAAAGGAGTATATATGGGTGCTAATATCAGGAATTCTATTTGAGACAGAATAAGATCCTTATTAGATACTAAGAGGTGATGTATAGTATGAAAATGGAAATACTATTTTGGATCAGTTGATATAGTTGTTTCTCACTTACCAAGCTTGTAAACTTGAACATGATGTTTTCAAGGATTTGAGGGTATGATATGATCTCTGCCATTGTGCCAATAATACTGTGTCATTTACATATTGTTAGGAGAGCAAGACTGAATTCCCATGAAGCAGAAAATACATGATAGTATAGGCTGCTACCCTGTGGGGAATAGTCTTTATAGTATCTAAGAACTGTGAAATGTCAGTTGTAATCTGAAATTTCCTGGAATCCCAGGGAATAAAGTTGTAATGTAATATAGAGAGGAAAGAGGGAGTTAAAGAACTAGCAAGAACTGAGGCTTCCAGTAAAAGTGACCTATGACAGAGGAAGGAGGGAAGCAGGTCAAAGTGTGGAAACTTGCCAAAAAGGATCAGAGAGCCATCTTTAAAAAATCAAAGAGAAATAAGATGTAATTTAATTTGACAAATATTTTTAACTTTTATCATATGAAAAGTACTAAGCTAGATATAAATGGGAATATATTATCACTCAGAGCTAGTCCCTGGCCACAGAAAGTGACAATTACTCATTCATTCTATATAAGTTGAATACTTACAATGTGCTAGGCACTGTTCTAGGTCCTGGTAATTCACCAGTAAAGAAAAGAAACTTATATTCAAGTGGAAGAAGACAGATTTAAACATATGAACAAATATATACTTTGTTAGGTGGTGATAAGTGCTATGAAGACCAATATGCAAGTTAAAAATTAGAGAATTTTGGGGAATTTAAAATATATATAATTTATATGCCCTAACGGGTTTGGCTCAGTGGATAGAGTGTCAACCTGTGGACCGAAGGGTCCCTGGTTCGATTCCGGTCAAGGGCATGTACCTTGGTTGCGGGCATGTCCCCGGTGAGGGGTGTGCAGGAGGCAGCTGATCGATGTTTCTCTCTCATCAATGTTTCTAACTATTCCTCTCCCTTCCTCTCTGTAATAAAGTGGTCAGGGAAGGCCTCTCTGATAAGGTAAAATTTGAAGAGACCTTAAGAAAGTGAGGGAGCCTATGGCTTTCTAGAGGAGTAAAATTCCCAGGTGAAGCAACATTAAGTGTAAAGGTGCTGACGCAAAAGTTGATGGAATAGCAAGGAGTTTAGAAATTCAAGAGCTGATTGAACAAGAGGAAGTGTGGTAGAAGATGTGAGAGAGTGGTGGACCAGATAATGTAATGCTTTGTCGGTCATGGTAAGGACTTTGCCTTGTATTCCGAATGAGGTGAGCAGCTATTGGTGGATTTGGGGCAGAGAAGTCACATAATCAAAGTTATGTTTTTAAAAGACCACTTTAAGAAATTGAGGGTAGGGGGTTGGGGAATAAGCATTAACAGATACCAGTTAATAGACTATTGAAATAATTCAAGCAAGAGATAATGGTGGCTTAGTGGTAGTAGTGAAAGAGTTGTGGTAGTAGTGAAAGATTTTTGGACAGTAGTGAAATTCTGAATGTATTTTGAGTGAAGAGCTAGCAAAATTTGCTAATGGATTAGATGAGAAAGAGAAGAGTCAAAGATGATTCTAAGGTGTAGATGAACTGAGAGGCCATTTGCTAAGAAGAGGAAGGGTGTGATAGATACATGTTTTAGAGAGGAGAGAAATCAAGAGTTTAATTTTGGACATAGTATGTTTGGGATGCCTATTAGACATCTAAGTGGAGATACTGATTTGGCAGTGATGCATATGAATCTGGAATTCAAGAAAAAGGTAAGAACTGGAGATAGAAAATTAGATCTTATCAATGTATTAATGAAATTTATACCCATGGGACTAGATGAGATCAGAGTGTAAATGTGCTGGGAAGAGAGATGAGCAGGGCTAAATCTTAGGCACTTCAGTTTGTAGAGATCGGAACAGTTCAGACCAAGTGAGGAAGCCAGAGAAAGACTGGCCAGTAGATGGAGGGAGAGAAGAGGAGGAGCAAGAGAAAGAGGTGTCCTAGGCACCAAAGGAGCATAGCGGTCTAAGCATCAAGAAGCAATGAACCATGCCAGATGGTGCTGTTAGTTCAAGATGCCTATCAGCTTTGAAAATACTCAGTTTATTGATGACTTTGATAAGAACAGTTTCAGTGAATGGTAGATGAAAGTCTGCTTGGAGTGAGCTTAAAAGATGGGAGGAAAGGAAGTGAAATAATATATATAAATAGATCTTTTGAGGAATTTTACTAAGAAGGGAAACAGTGAAATGTAGTGATAGATATGGGGTCTAGGGAGAGTGTCTTAAAATATGTGTGTATGCTGATAGACATGATACAATATGTATTTAAGTAACTGTAATGGAAAGATACAATATGAGATAGGAGATATAGGAAGAGCATGGGTTCCAATCAGACTGGCCTCAAACAGATTCATTCTCAAGAGGATAGAAAAAATGGAGGAAACTTGCAGATTGGATGTTTTCTGTATTGGGACTGCTGACTTTTACCGCAGATATGGAAGAGAGTCATGCAGGTGGTTCAGGAACAATCTGCACACTGTAGAGACACAAAATCAGGAAAATGTAAGAAATATTTGAGAAAGACAACTTGGGAAGTTAGCTGAAGATTGAAGACTATTAGGGAGAATATATCAGAAAAGAAAGACCAGCACCAAATACTAAAATGCCTGTGTGAGGAATTTGAAATTTATCTCAGGTCCTGAGGAACCTTAAAGTATTTTTGAGTACAAGAGTGAATGGTTCAGTCTGTGTTTCTGATAGTTGCATTGATAGTGGATTGTATAGATGAAACGCAGCCAGGCTGTGGAAGGTCTTCAAAACCAGACTAAAAAACTGGGATTTGATCAGATAAGCAATGGGAGCCTCTCATTAAATTCTTAAAAAAGAAAAAGACATGAAGGCAGTGTTTTGTCCTTTAAAATTAAACTGGAAGTGATTTACAAGATGGTTTAAAGTGGTGACAGATTGGAAACTCTGCTGATTTGCCTGGCTTTTCGTCTGGAATTTTCCTTGCTGGTTTGTGAAAATATCTTGTTTCTTTTTATAAGAGAAATTTAGCCCCAAATGTGGAAAATTTGACTTTTTGCTTAGGCTCTTCCTAGTGTTTTAGTTTAAAAGAGAGATTACATTGGAAAGACAGGCAAGGGCTCACCTGGTAGTATCTAGGTGGGAGCAAGGTGAAGACTTCGATTCTCATATACTCGTATTCCTCAAGTGTTATTGAATGCTTTCTATTCGCTGATCACCATCTCAGGCTCTGGGGAAACAAAGAAAGGAAATGAATCCCAGCCCACAAGGAGATTACAGTTTCATGGGGGTAGCAAGCATGTAAAATGTAAACTAATTCATAGCTCAGTGCGAGAGAGTCTATGCACAGAGTGCTCCTGGGATTTAGGGAAGGAAGTAACTTGCTACCAGAGAAAGTTGGAGCTGAATAGATGTTGCCTAAGAAAAGGGCAAAGAATGTTTCAATCAGAGAGAAGAGCAGGTACACAGGCTTAGCCCTGAGAAAAGGCATAGTCATTGAAGGCTCTGAGAAGGCCTTTGTGCGTATAGGGTAGCATGTGTGATGTCAAATGGCAAGGCATGAGTCTGCACATAGGGTCTATAGTTAAGGGTGCTGTGGAATCTGCTGAGAAGTTTGAATTCTACCCTGCAGGCCAGTTTTTATGGTGACTCTCTTAACACCTCCTTTTGATCTACTGCTCTTTTAGTCCAGGCTCTGATCATTTGTCACATAGACAACTGTGGTAGTCTTCCAAAGGATCTCCCTGTCCCGGGTTCTGCACCTGTCTACCTGTCCTCTCCCCTGCTGCCTGGGTGATCTGAATGCACATCTAGCACTGTTATGAGTTGAATTATGCCCCACTCCCGGAATTCAGATGTTGAAGTCCCTGACCCCCAGAACCTTAGAATGTAACTGTATTGGGAGGTAGGGTCTTTTAGGAGGTAATTAAGTTAAAAGGAGGTCATTAAATGGGCTTTTGTCCAATATGATTGGTGTCCTAATAATAAGAAAACATTAGGACATAAACATATACAGAGGAAAGACCATGTGAAGACACAAGGAGAAGATGGTCATGTACAAGCCAAGGGGAAACCACCCTGTAAACACCTTGATCTTGGACTTATAGCCTCCAGAATTGTGAAAAAATAAAATTCTGTTGTTTAATCCACCAGATCGGCTATACTTTGTTATGGCAGCCCTAGCAAACTAATGTACTTTGCACTTCCTATTTCATATGGTATAAAGCAAAAACTTCTTAGCATACTCTATAAAGTTCTTTAGGACTTTGCTGGGGTCCAACCCCAGCAGGTCCAGGGGTCCCCAAAGGTGTGGACGGAGTTGGCGAAGAAGGAATGACACGGAGACAGCGTTCAGTTGATCAGCAGCCTAGCCAGGATCTCTAGCCAGGATCTCCAGCCAAGTTCTGGTCTGGATCTCCAGAGAGGTTCTGTTGTCCATGTTCTCTTGCTAGGTTCTCCAGGTTCTCCAGCCAGGTTCTGTAGCCATGTTCCCTCGCTAGGTTCTCCAGCCAGGTTCTGTCCAGGTTCTCCAGCCAGGTTCAGTCACTAGGTTCTAGTCAGGTTCTCTTGCCATGTTCTATCCAGGTTCTGTAGCCAGGTTCTGTCTCTAGGTTCTTCAGCCAGGTTCTCTCACTAGGTTCTGTCTCTAGGTTGTGTTGCCAGTTTCTGTCCAGGATCTTTTGCCATGTTCTCTCCAGCAAAGTTCTTCTGTCTCTAGGTTCTGTGTAGGTTCTGTCTTCTAAGTTCTGTCTTGTTACATCTGTATTTATACCAGTTGATTCCAATCCTATCAATCTCTATTCCAAAGGTTAGGGTGTTTCTTATCTCCATTCCAGGGAGTAAAGATTATGTAGCTTAAGCATGATTGTTCGTAATTAAAGTGATTAATTACCCACCTGGCACTTAGTTAAGAGGTTTTATTCCCTCCCTAACTTCAGGGGAAAATACCTACCTGGGGAAACAAGCTTTTTCAGAGACCTTGGTTAAAACACATAGTGCCAAGAAGGTGAGCAAACATATTAAGAACAGTATGCCATATATGCCAGGTCCCTTGAAACAGCAAGCATGGACCGGCTCCCGGCAGGACTTTATCTAGAATCCTACACTTCTTCCACGCTGAGCTCTGCTTACACAGGTCACCAAGCCCATGGTTTCGTGCCTTGTTCTCCAGCAGCTCTGTCGGTCTAAAATGCCCTTCTACCCCTCCCACCCTGTTGACCACCTCTTCACTTTTTAAGACCCAGACCAAGCATCATCATCCCTATTCTGTGTTTCCCATTAGCAGAGCATATCTGAAGTAATCACTCCCTCCTGCTCCACTCTGCTGGCAACAAACTTATCTCAGGGCCTTAATGTTTGAGCCCATTTTTAAAAACATGTTTCCTCCTACTAGACTAAACATATTGAGTAGAATGACTATAAATATCTGTTATAGATACAGTTCCTATCTTAATTCCTAGTACATAAAAAGTACTCAAGAAATGCCGTCGAAATGAATAAATATGCATAGAACCTGGATGTCCAGACCACATCCTTGAGAGAAATTCATCCATATTTTGCAATAGTCTATTGTAGTGGATACATTTTTATTTTTAAAATAATTTTTAATTGATGTTTACAGAGAGAGAGAGAGGAAGGGAGAGGGATAGAGAGATAGGAACATCAATGAGACAAGAACATCATCTCGGCTGCCTCCTGCACTCCCCCTGTTGGGGATCAAGCTGCAACCCAGGCATGTGCCCTGACCTGGCATCAAACTGGAGACCTCTTGGTTCCTGGGTCAACACTTAACCGCTGAGCCACGCTAGCCAGACTATAGTGGATACATTTTTAGATGCTCATGTCTGATTAGCTCTCTTAAATATTTCTAAATAACATTATTTTTAATCCAGCCACTCTGTTTATATACTGCATGGAGATGCCTATTGCATTTTAATATGTCTGCCTTCTTTAGTTATAGTTCCAGTTTGTTTATTCAATGCACATTTATTCGATCCCTATTCTGTGCTAGACACAGTGCTAGATTCTGAGGTTAAGAAAACAACTAAAATGCTTTTCATACATAAAAGAACTCATGGTTAGGCAAAAGGGACAGATCCATAAACCAATCTTAGTGCAGTGGAGTAAGTGCCATGATAGAGATGTGCAGGAGGCATTAGCAGAGTCCTTTAGTTACACGGAAAGCACAGACACTTCTTACATCTAGGTGTTTGCTAACTTTCCCCCCCAAAATAATTATTGCTTCTTGGAGAGTTAGGTGACTTTTTCCTGACCTTGTGGTCTTGCTCTGGAGGGATCTTATTGGAACGCCACCTCGTGCCTGTGTGAGAATTTCCAGAAGCCTCAGTCGTGCTGTCATCTCATGAAAGAATCACAGAGAGAAGGCGCCTTCAGAAGACTTAAATCCCCTTCTTTCTTCACTTATCACCTCATATAAAGCTGGGATTGACAGTTGATTCTACTCCATTCTGGGACCTTGTGGTATGCAAAGTGAAGGATGTTGGACAGAGGGATTTATCACTGCTCTTTCTCACCAGTCCCCAACACCAGGACCTGGAATGTGGAAACCCCATTTTTTGGGAGAAAATAGCAATTCCCAGTAGTTAGGAGTATCTGAGGGGAATCTGAAAGAATTGTGATGAATTTAAGAGGTGACATGCTCATATAAACAACTTGCCACCTCAGAACATAAAATACCTACATATCTGTTTAAATACTTCTAATTCTGTTTCTTTTATATAATATTCTGTGTCTGTGTTATCTGTCTTTAAAAATTCCTGCAGTCCAAGTAAACACTGCCTGATTACCAGACCAATGTGGTTAGTTAACATACTGGTAGAAATACAGTGATACTGAAATGCACTACAGACTTCTAACAATGACAGTTATCATTTGAACACAATCTCTTGTGTCATAGCAACCAGCTTCAATTGTCTGGCTAAAAATCTTATTTAGCACTTATTTGAAAATTTTGATGCATAAAATGTGGGCTCTTTAATAAAGGCATTTTAAAGTAAAATTTCCATGTTACCATAAGTTATGACCTCAAGTCAATGCTAGGATCTACTGAATATGAGGGAATGAAGCTAGTATTGTATGCAAATCAAGCTTCTTTTGATCTAGTCAACAAAGAAAAAGTGAATATTGAGATGATGTAGGGAGCCAGGCAGAATTTCAGCCTGGAACCCAAACAGGCAAACAGGATTTTCCAGGGACTCCAGAGGCCCAAAGCAGAAGAGTTCCCTAGGAAAAAGAGTAACAGTGTTCATCCTATGGCATATTGTCCTATTATATTTACTTATCTGTTTACATGTCTGTGTCTCCCACTAAACTATGACTTCTACAAGGTCAGGAATGGAGTGTATTTATTCTATACCCATGTACCTACCTTTTGGAGGAAATAAAGAAAATTGAAAAAAGGCTGTAGGTATTCCCAAAGAATAATAACAACTGGGATTCATGGAAAGGCATGTGAGAATTTTAACATTATCAAACTAACCGGATGATATGAAACTATGGGGTATGGTTAGAGAAGTCTTCCCTGATCTTGCTATCTAGAATAGCTACCCTCATTTCATTACCTTGTTTATTTCCCTCCCAGTGCTTATCACAGTCTATAATGATCTTATTTATATGTTTACTGGTTTACAATATTCTCTCCTTAAGGTAATTCTGTGAAGGCAGGAACCTAATCTGTGGTCTTGCTCATTACTGCCCAATAACTATTTGTTGCATAATAACTATTTGCTTTGGATGAATGAATATATGTGATTTAGGGGGAAAATATGTTTGTTTCCTGAAAATTTCTACATGATAGAAAAAAACTAATTTACCAGGATACAGTAGGCACAGGGGGAAGTAGAACTATTGAAAAAGGAAAGAATATGACTCCTGGTATTTGGTTTCTGAGAAGGCGCTCTCCACTTTTTATCCTCCTAAGTGGCAATGGAAAATTAACTCAATGCCAGGGAAAAAAGGGAACTGGCTTAGTGGTATTCTTATCTTTTATTGTGTGGTATTCTTATCTTTGAAGGCTTTTCTGAGTCCCGAAGGTAGGAAATGAGGGAGCCAAACACCATTTATTTAACTAAAGCAAGCATGTCAAACTCACGGCCCATAATGAATATTTTTGCAGCCCAGCCAATATAATGGTATGTAAGAAACGTTTTAATAAAAATTTTGTAACTTAATTTTTACAATATCCTGTTATACATAATTATTAATTACGAACTACAACGTTTGCTAATGACTGATTACTATAATCCCGTTGCATTAATTTCCCTTATGCACCTTATGTGTAGGTGCACCATTTCTCTTCACTAATACTAGCAGCAAATATTTTAGCAGCAAATATTTTAGCAGCCGATTGCCACATCATTAGTCTTAGACTGACTTGTTTGGTGTGCGCAACAGGAAATGTTTCACTTTTGGAGAACAAGAAAAATAGGTTTATTTGCGTTACACTTGTTAATTTGTGCAGTTATTTAGTGTCTGGTAAGTTAATGTTCAAGAAAAAATATTAATTTTTATTAAAATGTTTTATGATTTTATGTTAACGATTAGTCATTTATTTCAGCCCTCTGTATTCAGCATGTCTCTATCAAAATAAACCTTCATTTTTATGAAAATTGAAGCTTTTGCATTTTGCGGCCCACATAGACTTAAACCTTGTTGATTTGGCCCGTGTTAGCCTTTGAGCTTGACATGCTTGAACTAAAGTATTCTGTACCTATCATGTGACAAAAACTGAGTAGGACCACAAGATACAGCGATGCCTAAAAGAAAGGCTGGTAAAGCAGCAACAAGTAAAAAGCGGAGGCCTTGTCTGTAGCAGCTGGCAAAGATCTATGTACTTGCTGCTCTTTCTCATTATTTTCTGTTTGAAGTTTAAAATAATTTCTTTTATAAATGAAAAAAAAAATCCCCTTTTTCCCTTTCTGTGTCTTTTAAGGCATTGTTGTGTTCATTTGCCCTTATATCCCTTTGGTTTTGTCTTTGTTTCAGAACTGATTTTTTCCCTTTACTGTATTTCTAATTCTTTTCTGCGTTCTGTCATGTCAGTGCTGAGCTTTTCTAGCTCTGATTTATGATGTCCTTTCATGTCTTGCTTCATTTTCTTCATGTCCTTTAGGCTTGTTTTGAAATGGTAGATTACAGTTTGGAGCCGTGTTGTGGGCACATCTTACTGGCCTGCTTTCCTTGTCTGTAGGGATGTTAGTTTGCTCCTTTAAAAAAAAAAATTATAATTTTGTGTGGGATTTCCCTCGACACTCTCCTTGTGCTCGTTTCTATGCAAATTAGTTTTTCTTGTGAACTTTTGCAGGGAGGTGGGTGGAGAAAGGCTTTCCTTCTGTTGTTTACGTGTAGCAGTCAAAACCCTGGTGGCTTGTGCACTGGGATTCCCTGGTCCTGTTTCCAACCCCCTGAACCTTTACTTTGTCCCAGTTGTACAGGTGTTGCTGAGATTTACTGCAGCGCAACTTCTCCTCCTCACTGTGGGGTCATATCCCAGTTCCGAGCACCAGCCAGTCACAGCTTTGGAGTTACGGGGGGGGGGGGGGGGGGGGGGGCTGTGCTCCTCCAGTCCCTGCAGTCTACGCGGGCTGCAGCACCAGGCGAGAGCGAACAAAGCTCTCGCTCCCACGCAGGCTGAGTGCTACCAACTGCTGAGCCTGCAGCACCCCCGCGGGCTTGGGGGCCAAGCGCAACTGCCACACCTGAGCGGTGACCACCTGTCCTCACCTGCTCATCCTGCACAGACCCCCAGGGGTTTGGCTCCACCCACTTGTTTTTTTGGGTTCCCTAGCTTTGCTGTAAATGTTGCCCAGGCGTTTTAGCTTCGCCATATATTAGTAGTTGCTGTGTTTTTGTAGTTGTTGATTTGCTTATTTTTGCTTTTGTTTTGTAGGACTTCAGAGATTTAAACCTGGGCTTCCTCCATCTCGCCTGAATCGCTGTCAACTGCCTTTAAAGCTGGGAAAAGCCTTGCACTAAGAAAATAGGATTTTCCACACAGGCATTTTGAACGAAGGAGTGGACCTAAATATTCATTAAATGTGTTGCCCCTTTCATCCCTGTCAACACTCCCTTTACACATAGCAACTTATTTCTTTCCTAACCAGTTCTGCTCTGGTCAGCTTTGCCCGAGCTCTCCATGTTTGATTTAAGTCATCTCCCTAATCTGCAAATATGACCATGTCCCTCCCCTATTCCTAGGGTATAAATCCTGAACTCCTTCCTTGACAGGTCATGCAAGATCCACTATAATTGGGGCCTTTCTCTCTCTTTTGTCTGACCTCCTGATGGTTAACCTTCAAACCCTGCATATTAATACTACTGGACTGCTTGTGATCATATATATATTGTTTCAAGACTCAGTGCTTTTGTGCATCTTATTGCTTCTGCCTGAAATGCCTTTATTCTTCTAATTCTTTTTAAAAAAATATATTTTATTGATTTTTTACAGAGAGGAAGGGAGAGGGATAGAGAGTTAGAAACATTGATGAGAGAGAAACATCAATTCAGCTGCCTCCTGCACACTCTCTACTGGGGATGTGCCCACAACCAAGGTACATGCCCTTGACCGGAATCGAACCTGGGACCCTTCCGTCCGCAGGCCGATGCTCTATCCACTGAGCCAAACCAGTTAGGGCTCTCCTTCTAATTCTTATTCAACTTTCCAGACTTAACTGCCTTCCTCTGGGATCTCACAGCATCTTGTACTTCTTGTCATAAACCAAGTAAAATACATATGATTGGCTAACGTGTCTGTCTCCTCCATTGACAGTACACTAGGAGCCATATCTTATTCCCCTTTGTGCCCCTACATCATGTACAGTGATGTACATGTAGATATTACTAACATTTTCACCGCTTCTTGCTTCCACCTGTTGTGTGTGTGTGTGTGTGTGTGTGTGTGTTTGAATCATTTTCTCTGCTCCTGGTACCTTAGTTATGCCCTATTTTATTTACCACCATGGTATGTTAAAAGGAAAAATATCAGCTTTCTCGCTCTGACTCAGACACCACTTCTGAGCTTTTGATTATTCAGCTGCTTTGGTAACATCTACACTTGCATGTCTCCCAGGAATCCAAAATCAAGATCCGGCTATCCTCCAGTGTTCCATTCTTTATCAATGGCACCTTGTTGAGTATGCCAGAAAGTAGAAGTCATGCCAACTCATTCTGTTTTCTAAATTCCCCAAACATCAGATGGTTGTATATATATATTCATTCTTGACTTGTTAAAAAAAATGTGCATTAAAACACTGAAAAAATAAATCAGTATATTAACAATGGTTTGGTGGTTTCATGTCTCCCCGTTCTTTGAAAGTTTTCTACAGAAAGGATGTGGTACTTACATAAGGAGAGAAAAGATGCTAATGTCATTTTTTGGAGCAGCAGAAAATTTTCAGTCAAATTAGACATGCTCTGGCAGCGAAAATCCCCCTACCGTTAAGCTGTACAGACTGTAGCACTCTGCTTCACCTGGTGGCAATCAAATTCCAGGAACAGACCTGAATCTACATTTTAAATAGTATCCTCAGCGAAGACTCCATCCCTAAAATTGAAGGAAACATTGTCTTTTAAGGTTCTCTATCTTGATCTGGTTGGTGGATCATGGCTCTAACTTAAAAATTCCAGATTTTTGAAATTGGGAGAACAACAGAGACTTTCTACTAAGCCTTATTTTTCTGAATTAAAAACACCAACTATTTTTACTGTGGAGTGATTTCATAACATAAAGGGCACTTCAAAATCCTGAAAGTATAATCTCAATAAACAGCAATCCCTAAATACATTTCATTTTGCCATGAACTGATGGAAACTTCATTTAGGCAACTCTGGTTCAAGGAAGGAGAAAATAACCCTAAAACTTAAAATTACTCAGGGACAGTAAATGTCATAGACATTCATCCTCGGTAAGAAAACCACCTAGATTTTCCAATACAATTATCTTGAGAGTAATGGAACATCCAGAGTGATGAGTCAGTCAGGCTCCCTTTATGGGCTGAGTTTGTCCAGATGGCAGCGCTTCTAATACTCAGTCTCAGGGACCCATCCAGACATTTCGATATTGAGTCTCCAGAGTGTGGCCTAGGAATGTGCATTTTAAACATCCTTACCGAGGACTTCTATACATAAAATTGGAGGAAACATTGTCTTTTAAGGGTTCTCTATCTTGATCTGGTTGGTGTATCATGGCTATAACTTAAAAATATATCAAGATGTATACTTAGGTTGTATACTTTAACTTAATGCCACAATAAAAAGTAAGGAGAAAAAAAATACTTGGAATTATACATTGCTTTAGTAAAATAAATAAATCTGTTATTTAGTAAATCTTAATTGATGTATCATAATTTGTTGCTTTTTTTAAAGCAAATTATTTTGCATTTTTAAAGCAAATTTAGGCACTGGTCATTTTAGAACAATATTTCACATACTTTTGATTTGAAATACAATTTTTCTAGTTTATAGTCAAATTTGTTTGAAAAACAAGCCACACCATTTGTTTTTTTTTTATATAAATACAATTCATTATTTTAGATTTAAAAAATTTTGTATTTCTTTAGGAAGTTGATGTTTCAAGTAAATGGTACTTTTAAAATCTATTGTTTTGTGAATGTAAAGAAATGAAAATTTCTGTACAATAATAACTTATTGTAACACTTTATATTTGAAAATATTTTGTTGTTTCTACTAGTGTATATTTATAGGCTTTATTGTTATTTAAAATATATGACTGTTTCTGTGTTGGAAAGAGAGGAGGAGGGACTCACTGTGAGGGGCAGAGCACTTTTAAGAATTTGTGGCCTCTCATTTTAATGCCTAACTTATCACACACCTTCACAATTTTACTAGTGTCAGACGGAGGGCTGTTTTCTCTTGGAATGCTACATTCTTTGGGGGAAGTGGTCAGTCTTTAACACTGTCGTGGAGTGTCTCCCGAGTATTTAGCATCTGGATAGAGCCCGTCATCACAGTAATGAGAGATAGAGCAGGCCACTCTGTCCAGGGAAAAGCAGGATCAACACCAAATCTACCATGGCTTTTCCCAGTGTTGCAAAAATAGTAGGTCAACAAGGCATCCATATGAAAAACTTCTGCGGCCTTGCATTTAATTTGAGTTATTGTCACCCAGCCTACATACAGTTAGAAAATTACTCTATAATTGATGACATGACTATAAAAATCTGGAGGATTATAAACTTTAATTTTCATAACAGTTGCTATTATGTTGTAAACTATTGTTATTGTAAACTATTTTTCTCACACGTACATAACAGTATCTTTTTTCAATAGCATTGCTAAAAATATTAGAAGAATTTCTAAAATATAATTTAAAAAAATGTTTGCTCAGTATTACCTGAGACAAACTTCTAAACTAGATGGATCATCTGACTTATTTTTTATTGTTTTTATCTTTTTTTTAATCACTCTCCCTTCCTCTCTGAAGTCAATAAAAATATATTTTATAAAACATATGGGAAAGTATAATTTTAGCAAGTGACTAAAAGAATATGAACTCCAAAGTCAGAACGCCTGGCCTCAAATCCCAGCTATGGCTCCTACTAGTGCTATGACCTTGGGCAAGTCATTTAATAACTCTGTTCCTTGGCTTTTTCTTCTGTAAAATGGAATTTATAATAGTACCATGTAGCAGACTTTTCTTTGCATTAGATGAGCTAATACTCATAAAGCCAAGTTCATCCACGTTATAACATCTATATTTATAAAACCCTAATATGCAAATAGACCAAATGGTGGAACAACCGAATGACCGGTTGCTATGATGTGCACTGACTACCAGGGGGCGCACAAGGAACATAGTGGGCTTCTGCAGCAGGCGGCAGAGCATGGAACATGGCGGGTGTAGGCCATGGTGGGATGGTGGAGCAGGTGAGCGGGGGGGACTCCAGACCAAGGCGGGGCATTGGTGGCTGTCATCGGGGTGAGCCTCTGGTGGTTACTGAAAATTCTTTGCTCCTGCATGCCGCTGTCCCACCCGGTGCTCGCACCTGCTGCCGGTGCCAGAGCTGCCGCTCGCACCCGCTGCTGGCAATGGCCCCATTCGCACCCACAGCCAGCACTGGAGCTGCCGCTGGTGCCCAGAGCTGGCCCCAATTGCTTGGTGCCATCAGCGGGTGCGAGTGGCGGCAGCTGCTGGCCCCAATTGCCCCTGAGGGCTTCTCCAACTCCCCCTGCTGCTGAGAGGCGATGGGGTCAGCAGCCGCTGCTTGCAGTCACTGAAGGTGCCAGCCCCACTCGCACCCGCTTCTGGTGCTGGCCCTAATTGCTCCGCATCATTAGCGTGTGGGAGCAGCAGCAGTGGGAGCGGGGCTGCCAGCAGACGGGGTACGGGGGAGGGGGGCCATGGTGGGAGGGGCTGGGTGGGGGCATGGAGGATAGGCCAAGACCCGCCCCTGTGCCCACCACAGCCTCATGGCCCAAAGCTCCTTTCAGGGTGCATGATTTCATGCAGTGGGCACCTAGTATGACAAGATTTCCTTTCTTTTTAAGGCTGAATAATATTCCATTGTACATACAGATAGACATGTTTTATGCATTCAACTGTCAATAACATATAGTTTGCTTCCACTTCTTAGCTATTTTGAGTAATGCTGCTATGAACACGAAAGTGCAAATATCTCTTTGAGATCCTGCTTTCAATTCTTTTGGGTATAAATCTAAAAGTGGGACTGCTGAATCATATGGAAATTCTATTTTTAATTTTTTGAGAAATTGCTATACTGTTTTCCATATCATACCATTTTACAGTTCTAGCAATAGTGAACAAATATTTCAATTTCTCTGCATCCTTGCCAACACTTGTAATTCTCTGGTTTGTTTGTGTGTGTTTTTTTGCTTTTTTATTAGACATTTTAATAGGTATATCTCATTATGATTTTGATTTGCATTTCTTTAATAATTAGTTACATTGAGCATCTTTTTTTTTGTTTTAAATCCTCACTCAACTATATGTTTTATTGATTTTAGAGAAAGGGGAAGAGAGAGAAACATCAATGCAACCAAGAAACATTGATTGGTTGCCTCTTGTACGTACCCCCACAAGGGATGGAACCGCAACTTACGTAGGTGCCCTGACTACGAATCAAACCAGCAACCTTTCAGTGAACTGGATGAAGCTCCAACCAACTGACCCACACTGGTCAGGGCTATGTTGAGCATCTTCTCATATGTTTGTTGGTCACTTGTGTATTATCTTTGGAGCAATACCTAGCCAAGTCCTTTGTCCATTTTTTGATTGAGTTATTAGTTTTGTTTTTGTTGTTGCATTGTAAAAGTTCTTTCTATATTCTAGATATTAATTCCAAATATATTTTTTAATAATTCCAAATATATTTTTTTTTTGATCTTTTTTTTTTTAATTAAATCTTTATTGTTCAGATTATTACATTTGTTCCTTTTTTTCCCCCCCCATAACTCCCCTCCTCCCAGTTCCCGCCCCACCCTCCGCCCTCACTCCCCACCCACTGTCCTCATCCATAGGTGCATGATTTTTGTCCAGTCTCTTCCCACATCTCCCACACCCCTTTCCCCCCCAAGAATAGTCAGTCCATTCCCTTTCTATGTCCCTGATTCTATTATAATCAACAGTTCATTCTGTTCATCAGATTATTTATTCACTTGATTCTTAGATTCACTTGTTGATAGATGCATATTTGTTGTTCATAATTTGTATCTTTACCTTTTTCTTCCTCTTCCTCTTCTTAAAGGATACCTTTCAGCATTTCATATAATCCTGGTTTGGTGGTGATGAACTCCTTTAGCTTTTCCTTATCTGTGAAGCTCTTTATCTGACCTTCAATTCTGAGTGATAGCTTTGCTGGATAAAGTAATCTTGGTTGTAGGTTCTTGGTATTCATCACTTTGAATATTTCTTGCCACTCCCTTCTGGCCTGCAAAGTTTCTGTTGAGAAATCAGCTGACAGTCGTATGGGTATTCCCTTGTAGGTAACTGAGTTTCTTTCTCTTGCTGTTTTTAAGATTCTCTCTTTATCTTTTGCTCTTGGCATTTTAATTATGATGTGTCTTGGTGTGGTCCTCTTTGGATTCCTTTTGTTTGGGGTTCTCCGCGCTTCTTGGACCTGTAAGTCCATTTCTTTCACCAGGTGGGGGAAGTTTTCTGTCATTATTTCTTCAAATAGGTTTTCAATATCTTGCTCTCTCTCATCTTCTGGCACCCCTATAATTCTGATGTTGGTACGCTTGAAGCTGTCCCAGAGGCTCCTTACACTATCCTCGCATTTTTGGATTCTTTTTTCATTTTGCTTTTCCGGTTGGATGTTTTTTGCTTCCTCGCATTTCAAATCATTGACTTGATTCTTGCGCTCCTCTGGTCTGCTGTCGGGCGTCTGTATAATATTCGTTATTTCAGTCCGTGTGTGCTTAATTTCTAGTTGGTTCCCCAATATAAGATCGAGGGTCTTACTAGTTTTCGTGTAGATCTCATTAAGTTTATCGGCAGCTTCTAAACAGTTCTTGAGAGACCTTAAAAGTGTGGTTCTGAACTCTATTTCTTCCATTGACAATTTTGTCCTGTTTCTTTGTCTCCGCATTTTGTTATGCTTCCTTGGTGCACCCCCTAGTGGTCTTCGTTCGCAGTCTTATAGATAAATCTTGATTGTTGTAGCTAATTCCAGGGAGGGTTTGACCTCCAGGCCAAGTGGCTATGAGAATCAGCTGTGTCAGCAGTGAGAGAACTTCTGTCCTCTAGGGAGGTGCTAATCTAGCCTTTGCCTGAGGCTATCCGGCAAATGCCTCTGTGCAGGGCTTGGGCGGGGCGGGTCGCACAGGATCAACAGGGTGGGCCGGAGAGAGCAGTTATGGCGGCTCTCAGTCCTGTCCCAAGGGGCTCTGCCTCTCTGAGTCCCAGCACCCGCTGCAAAGCTCGGAGAGAAAGCTGCACTCGCTCTGACCGAAGCCAGACAGTCCCGCTTCTCCCGTTTGAGTCTGGGTCCCTAAAGACTCACCCGGATCTGGAGCTCAGAGTCTGCGACTCCCTCCCGATTGAAAACGCCAACCGCGCCCTCCGCCGCCAGCCCGCTCCGCGCACTCCGCACCTCAGAACTTGACTTCAGCACTGCTCCTCCTCTGAGTGTCCGTGTGCGTTTCTCTTTCCTCCTAGTTGTAAGACTTCCACTCAGCCAGCGTTCCTGTGGTTCTGGGTGATGTCCCTTCCGTGTTTTAGTTTCACTTTTGAAGTAGTTGTTCAAAGCAGCAAACTCCAGCGTTAACCTATGCCGCCATCTTGGTTCTCTATCCCAAATATATTCTTTAACAAACATGGAATAATACTTATACTTTGCAGTTTTATGAAATGCTTTTAAAATGCATTTTAAATATATGATTTACTATTACTTTGCCA
Source organism: Myotis daubentonii (assembly GCF_963259705.1). Lineage (NCBI taxonomy): Eukaryota > Metazoa > Chordata > Mammalia > Chiroptera > Vespertilionidae > Myotis > Myotis daubentonii. Next base: position 37,230,378 of record NC_081856.1, on the reverse strand, counting down.
CATGATCTATATTCTGTTCTATAGTTATAGTCTATTTTTTTATCCTCACCCAAGGATATGTTTTATTGATTTTAGAGAGAGAGGAAGAGAGAGAGAAACATCAATGTAAGCGAAACATCCATAGGTTGCCTCCTGTATGTATCCATAGGTTTCATTCCTGACTGGGAATGAAACCCACAACCTTTTGGTATATGGAATGATGCTCCAACCAAACAATCCACCTGGCTAGGGAGGTTATAGTGTAACTTTTAATGAACCCTGTATTGTAGATATTTTATGCTATTTTCATTTTTCTCTATTATAAATAAAACTATACACTGATCTTATTTATTGATTTTATGATAGTTTCTGTATTAGTTTCCTGAGTCTGCTGTGAGAAATTACTACAAACTTGAACAACAGAAATTTATTCTCTCATAGTTCTAGAGGCTGAAAATTTGAAATCTGACAGGGCCACACCACTCCCAGGAGTCTGAGAGATATGTTCCTTGCATTTTCTGGCTTCAGATGGCTGTTGGCATTCCTTAACTTGTGGCTGCATCATTACAACATCTGTGTCTGTGGTCACATCTCCTCATCTGTGTATGTGATTTCGCTCTGCCTTATTTATAAGGGCACTTGTCATTGGATTTAGGACTCACCCAGCCAACACAAAATGATCTTATCATCTCAAGATCCTCAACTAAATCACTCTGCAAAGACCCTCTTTCTTTTTATAAAGTAACAATCACAGGTTCTGGAGGATTAGAACATGGACATAGCTTTTGGTGGGCAATCATTTAACCCACTACAGTTTTAAGATAAATTCCTAAATTAAAATTGTTAGCTGAGGCTACATAAAATGTAAATGTTTTTAGATAAATATTTCCAAATTGTGCTTTAGAATGCCTTTGAATTGCATTTTTAATGTTCTTAAACATGCATGTGTTATGTGTGTTTGCATACATACCAAGCAAAAACATATGTGTACTCTATAAAAATTAAAAAGGAAAGAAAAGAGAGGAGAAAATTGGAGATAGAGGAGAAAATTTACAAAGAATGGTGGGGGCTGTCAGACTTGTCCTCCCTGATAATTTAAGTTCTATCCAGAGTTGTTTTGGTAAAACATACCCCATATGGCCAAACTTGTGTGAATGATTTGATTATGTCTGTGTTGTTTACGTCTAGAGATATGTTTTTTTCTTCAAATCTTTGCATTGTGTAAAATAATTAATCTTCAATGATGACACACTGTTTTTCATTAAAGAGAAACATTTTGTTTTCTATTTTCTTCAACTGAAAGTTTCTGTGAAGATCAGTTTGGAGGGCACTTAAAAATTTAGAGGCAAGGAAGAGTAAGAAAAGATAGGAAAAAAGGAGGTGGCCAGTTACATAGGAGGAAAACAAGTGTAAAGCCAAAAGAAGAAAGTTTGTCAAGAAGTAGTTTTGATCAATTATTGTCAAATGCTGCTTTGAGAAAGGTACAATACAATGAAGACTGAGAATAGATCACTGGATTTGGCAAGAATTAGTGACCTTGAAGAGTCAAGAAACAAAAGCCTGATTAGAGGGGGGTTAAAATAGAAATAGGAGGAAAGAAAGTAAGGATAGTGAGTACAGATGCTGTTAAGATTTTTTTCTATAAAAGGGAAGAAGAGAAAAACAAGCTAGCTGAGGGAAAAAGGCCTAAAGGATTTTTTTTTTTTTAAGGAGGCAGATATTATATAGCATGTTGACAGAAATGACCCAAGAGAGAGGGAATGTGGAGGAGGCCTAACTATTCTTTGTCATAGATGTTTAACAAAAAGTACTCAGTAAATGCTAACTGCTCTGATTATTTTATACTACTTTTAAAATCAAACTTAATAATTTTAAAATCATTTGCCAACTCTCCCGAATTTTGGAATTTTTGATTTATAGCAAGTTTCCAGGTAATGTCATCAATATACCCAAAATTTAAGATATATGAATGCTGCTATGAAAAATAATAACAAAAAGCTTACTGTTTCTTATGACCATGTGAAAACAAAATTACATATTTCTTTTGGAGAGAAGGGTTTATGTAGGATAATTTATGCATCTGAATATAAACCTGTTATTTCTACAAAATAATTTAGAATTATGATAAGGTTTATTATTTGAATAGGTTCTGGCCAATAGTCAATAAAAGAGTGCTCTGTGGTTGTGAAGGGCCACAAAAACAAAGAAATAAAGACAACAACACAGAATAAAGAATAGTGTCAATGGAACTCATGCAAAACATTAAGCATAATTTTAGTGTTCAAATAAAAAAACTCTTCCTTTTTAAAAGTATCTATGATAATTGGGTAACTAATCAGGGTGCCTGGGATTAGACCTAATACTTTGGTGAATCTAGGACAGAGACAAAGAGAGGGTATGGTGTATAATTTTTGTTATTTTGAACAAAAGAGAAAAAAGTGAACCTCTTTACTTGTGAAATTGTTCACTTTGTGTGTGAGGAAAAGCCATAACTATAATCAACCAGAGCCTTTGTCCAAGTAAAAGATTATAGAGAATTATTGTCAGATGCTGAATTTTTCCTTCCAGAGGAATAACAACCCTATATAGACCTTGAAAATTTCAAGAGTAGTCTTCCAAAACCCCTATAAAATATAAAACTAATATACTTGCAATTTTAGTACAAATCAGGAAATGCAGAAATTACAGTACTCATAGTTATTATTAGCTAAGTTCACAGGGCACACATGTAGGACTTTTTATTTCAAAGCAGCCCAGTGTGAGGAGTTAATATTTCTTTGGAGAGTGAATATTTGTACTTTCCTTTTTTTCTGAACTAAGATTAGAAAGCAAAAATAAGAGTTTGCATACTTCACTTAAAGTATAATTTCTTAGAATTGCCAAGATGTTTGGCTGACTTCTGATTTTGTATCAATATTTAAGGGAAAGTATTAAATGGGATATCTTCTTGAGGCAAATTCAAAGACCGTGTCATGTACTAGGGCTTTTAACTTTTTTATATACTTATAATGCAGCAATTTTGTGACTAGTTTCCATAGAATGTTTCCATCAGTTAAAGAGAGAAAAAATATTTAATTTCTAAGGGAAAATCTCCAGTTTTCACTTTTTTTATGCTACAACATTGAACAGAAGAGAATCATGCAGACTATTTAACATTTGATTTATTTATTTTTCCTAATTAAATTTTTTCTTATGCTGTTTATTTTTTAAAATTGTCCAAATATTTTGTTAGGTTTAAATATTCTGAGAAGTATGCATATTGATTTGGGAGTGATAAAATACTTCTGAAAGTCACGATGACTTTTCTTCTTGCCAATGTAAAAATGGGCATAATTAAAATATCCCTAAGTTCTACATTTTTCAATTAATAAAAAAAATGCATTCCTTTTAAAAAATAGGGCAAATCAACCGATGTGGTTTTATCATATGGTGACAGTCTAAGGCAGTGGTTCTCAACATTCCTAATGCCGCGACCTTTAACACAGTTCCTCATGTTGTGGTGACCCCCAACCATAAAATTATTTTCGTTGCTACTTCATAACTGTAATTTTGCTACTGTTATGAATCGTAATGTAAATATCTGATATGCAGGATGTATTTTCATTGTTACAAATTGAACACAATTAAAGCATAGTGATTAATCACAAAAACAATATGTAATTATATATGTCTTAGGCGACCCCTCTGAAAGGGTCGTGCGACCCCTCTGAAAGGGTCGTTCGACCCCCAAAGGGGTCGCGACCCACAGGTTGAGAACCGCTGGTCTAAGGAGTTATGGGGACCACACCTCAGACTTTCTCCACTCAAAGGATGAGAGAGGGGAATATTTCTTTACTGATTCTTATCCCTCATTGTGTTAATTCCCTCATACTTACAGGTTTTTATGAGAGTCACAATTCAGTTGAGTAGGTTCCCTTAGGCAACACAGAAAAAAATTCTGAATGCAGAAGACAAGAAATTGCAGGGGAGGCAAGGTGCAATCATGTAAATACTTTTGTACACCTGGTTGTCATAATGACACCTGGGCTAGAAATATGTTAAGAGAGCATGAGGTAGGGCACAAGAGCTGTCTAGATACTCCCTCATGAAGAATTTTGGGAAAATCACATGGCATAATCATCAATGGATGGCTAAGGTGATAGAAGAATACCCAATATTTACCTAAGTGACTATAAGTAAAAATGCCTAAGTCTAATCATTATGTTGTGTTAAGTAAAGAAAAGATAGCCTGTAGCTAAAGAATATATCCCTTGTTTTCAAGTCTGCATGGGGCCTATTTAGAGGAAGGCAAAAAGTACTATAGCAACTTTGTGTATGCCTCCAGTATGGATACAAAACATTGTCTCCTACGAACTGGTCAAATATTTAGTCTGTTTAGCAACGTCTTTCATGAGGAAAGGCATCAGGCAAGCATAGGTTATAACATTAACTAAGAATATCATCTAACTTTATCTTCTCTGCTTCCAGGTTCATCAAGCAGCTTTCTGATTCTACAGTGGCTTCCTCATGAATTAGTCTACAGCGATGGACTCATTTTCAACCTCAGTGTTTTCTACATATGGTAGTCACATTTATCATTGTAAGTTTAAAAACTGGGCCATGGTTTGATATATGTCAGTCCTTTGCAAATGTGAGTAGTGTGAGATGAAGAAGACTGAGCATGGTTGGGATAATGTTTAAACATATATCAAGCATGGATGTGACAAGGAAACTCAGAGCCTATGACAAGAAGAGGATCACATTCGGTTCTAGTGAGAAAAGCAGCTGAGAGGAGGCAGAACAGTAAATGGCTTGGAAGGAGTAGACGGTGTAGAGAGTGCTGACCCTTCTCCCTGGCTTTGCGGGCGAAGTGAAGGGGGTTTGGGAGACAATATAGTTTTTAATCCATGGGAAATAGAGGGTTCAAGAAACGGTTCAATACTATAGCTTGGCTATTTTGACAGTAGAAGGGGCACTACAGGACACTGCAGATCAAATGATCCTAAATTTTCAATTGTGCGTGTGGTGTAATGGTGCTTTCCACCCCAGCAGAATCGCTTCTCCAAGTCAGTGGTTTGATTTGATCCATTGTCAGGTCTCTAGAGATGGGAAATAAATGTGACTGCAAAGCATTTGGTAAACAAAAATTCATGTAAAACTTGACATTAACAACTTTCCAGCAAATACGTATGAAATAAGTGGTATATTTTGTATAAAATTTCAGAGTGGTTTCTTGATACAGTAAAATGTTTTTCTCTTATTAGTGATGCTTTTATAGTTGGCTTGATTCACTTGATATTGATGATCTACACTGTAATAAAATTTAAGCAGAGAAACTTAATATAGTTTGAATTAGAAACCACAGCTTCATTGGGACTTAATGTATCGTGTTGCAGCATAACATTCTAATATACATAATTTCCTAAATCGTGCATTGACTTCAGGGAATACTCAAATATTCAGCCCCATTTCTCCTAAGTATCCAGAATAAAGTTAACAATATAATGTCCTCTATGCAGAAGGCTTGCCAGCGGAGCCAGAAGATGAGGCAACTACTACCTGCAGGAAAAAAGCTCCCTGGCAGGGTTATTTTCAGTACATTTTGATGGGATAGAAGAGGAAGAAGAACCGACATTTTCAGAATGCCTACTATGTGCCAGCTCTTTTACTAAGTTTAACACACTTTAATTATTAAAACAAATCTGCATGTATAGGTAATTGTTATTCTTATTTCACTTTTAAGGAAACTAAGCTCAGAGATGCTGTTGAAATTAACACAGCTATGGTGGAACTGAGAACGGAATACAGTCTTGTCTTCATTCTATTCATATACTTGACGCAGTGTCTATGTCCAAATCTATGAATGTGAGAGAGCTCTGCACGAGTGTACCTGCCATCATGGGTATTTTAGCATCATTCCTTCTTTAGACAGTTTTTTTTCAGTGCTGTCAAAGTAGGCATGTATTTAAGAAAGGACAAAATCTCTGCTGTTTTCTTGAAGACAAAAAGGGGGCATCAGTCTGGTCTTTGCTTTCTTAATGACAGCAGGTATGGTGGTTTCAGGAGGCAAGTTCTAACATGCTCATCAACGGTAAGCTCCCGATGGCAAAGGCCATGGCTTTGCATTTCAATTTCTAATTTATACCTGGTTTTTAAGAATCTTGCCCAGAGTGAAAGCATAGTAGTAGTAGGTTATGTTTTAGTTGCTGAATTTTTGCTTCCTCTAAATACTGAAGACTCAAGCCCTGAATTATTTCAATTATTTCTGAAATAAACCAATGCTCACACTAATACAGTCCTTTATTTATTTGATATAAGTAAATGAGGAAAAGGTTTGGCAAATGCTCACTTTTACAGTGAAGTGGGTTTGGCTTGTTGGCTGAGTGGCTAAGATTTGGATATGAATATTTTTAGTTGGCAGTGAGAAGAAAGAATTCCCCATTTGCTTCTCAACATTGTTTAAGGAATAGTTTGTGCTGTTATCCTGACAGACTTACAAATCAACATGAGTTTGATAATGGTGACCTACAGTTTTCAGTGGAAGATAATATTGGGTAAAAAGATCAGTATATTTCAAAAGGGTAAAATCTGTCAGTAGGCAGAAAGGAAACTCTTATTTTGAGACTAAAGTATAAAATATTAACTCCATATAGCTTCACAGGCAAACAGATCATAAATCATTTCAGCAAGGAGTTAAATACACAAACTTCAAATGAAGAACTGAGAAGTCACCTCATGAAAGGGTGTAATATGCAGCCTCGAGAACAGCCTCCAATGGTCCCTGCCTCTTGATAATCTCATTCTTGTGTAATTCCCTCCCATTGAGTGTAGGTTGGACTTAATGACTCACTTTTTTTTTTAAGCGACTCATGCTTAAAATGAACAGAATAAAGTGGGACTGGTGATATGTGTCATATAAGGCAGTGTGGTCTTTCTCTCAGATCATTCACTCTGGGGGAAGCCAGCTGCCCTTTCGTGAAAAACTCTACGTTGAAGCCCTAGCGGCATGGAACTGAGGCCTCTTGCCAGCAGCCACGTGAGTGAGTGTAAAAGGGAATCTCCCAGCCCCATTCAAGTCTTTGGGTGGCCATGGCCCCAGCTGACAGTTTGAGTGCAGCCTCCTGAGAGATTGAGCCAGAACCATCCAGCTAAGCTGCTCCCAGGTTCCTGATCCTGAGGAGCTGTGTAAGATAGTAAATGTTCATTATTTTAAACCACTAAATTTGGGGGCAATTTGTTGTTCAATAAGAGATAACTAATACAAGGGGGCAGGAATGATAGTGTGGCAATCTAGCCTGGAAAGGATTGGGCCAGGAATTCATTTCACCAAGACTAGATAGGAATGTATCATGTTTAAGTAGGTCAGTTAAGGCAAAGAAAAACAAATATGGTGCAGGTTTCGAAGGTCAGCATGTCAAAGTTGGAGTGTTGGAGAGCCAGCAAAACTGACACACTGAAGTGAGTACCTAAGAGTTTAACCCCAAAAGTTAGTAGAGGATGAAGGTGAATTTGATTTTAATAGAGACAGCTACAGAGAAGCTAGAATCACCTCATAGATTGGGAGATTCCAAGACATTGATGTGGAAGTTGTCCTAGTTATCAGAGTTCAGTCAATTAAATTAGGCATGCTTGGTCTCTGGCCAGGTATGTCAGTTGGTTAGAGCATCGTCCTGATATGCCAACATTATGCGTTCAAACCCTGGTCAAAGTACACACAAGAATCAACCAACGAATGCATAAATAAGTGGAACAACAAATCGATCTCTCTCTTTCTAAAATCAATCAATCAATAATCAATCAATAAACAATTGAATAAATAGGCCTGGTTGTTATCCTCTAGGAAATTATATTTTTAAATGGACAAATTGACATGGGCAGGCATATAAAAGGGAGTAACTCTAAATTCTAAATGCATGTTCCTCTTCCTCCTCCTCATTCACTTTGCCTCCAGCATAACTCAGGCTCTTAGTACGGCATGCCTCCCACTTAATTACTACCAGGTTGTTTCTTGTTCATTAGCCTTGTCTCCTCAGCCAGACTGGGCTGCTGAAGGAAAGGGCCATGTCTCATTTGATAATCCTCCTCCAACCACAAGTTCTTATTTGAAATTGAATATAAAATTTTGGATCACTATACAGGAAGCATGTCAAGTTGCCACCATCTTTTTTTTTTTTTTTTTTTTTTTTTTTTTTTTTTAAATATATTTTATTGATTTTTTACAGAGAGGAAGGGAGAGAGATAGAGAGTTAGAAACATCGATGAGAGAGAAACATCGATCAGCTGCCTCCAGCACATCTCCTACTGGGGATGTGCCCGCAACCCAGGTACATGCCCTTGACCGGAATCGAACCTAGGACCTTTCAGTCCACAGGCCGACGCTCTATCCACTGAGCCAAACCGGTTTCGGCGAGTTGCCACCATCTTGATTCTAATGAGATTCGAAGCTCTCTGGGTTATTTGTTTCTACCCTTGTTTGCCTCTCTATACTATTGGATACATTTTTTCTATTTTTTTCAAAGGTGTATTATCACTTATTTTATATTAAGAGCATTATAATGTGGTGCAAGAAATATCTGGGGGACATACTGCTATAGATAAGATAGACATGGACCCTGCCTTCCTGCCATTTGCTACCCATGTAGTCTGTACAATACTAGGAAAATGTAATTGAACAATAATACAGTTAGGCTGAGGCAGCTCCTGAGAACGATTGAAGGCATGACCCATGATGTGTCTTGATATTCCTCAATGGGAGATCCTTTTTGCGATCTGACTCTATGAAGAAAGTGTAATTCCTAACAAAGAAGAGTTCATAAGATCTTTTTACACAGAACTCTTCAGGATAGGAGGATGCACTCACATAAAAGAATACAAAGAACACAAAAGTTGGAAATACAGCATAGCATATTGAAGCAAAGTAAGACCTTAGAAAATAATTCCTAAACTTTGATATCTAAAAAATTTTATTTGAGCAAGTGTATTTTATAAAGACCTTAACACATATATTAAACTATAGGCCTGGTGCACAAAATTTGCGCACTTGGTGGGGGGGCCCTCAGCCTGGCCTGTGCCCTCTCACAGTCCAGGAGCCCTTGGGGGATGTCCGACTGATGGGGAGCAGGCCTAAGCAGGCAGTTGGACATCCTTAGTGCTGCCACAGAGGTGGGAGAGGCTCCTGCCACCGCTACTGTGCTGGGCTTCTGGCTGAGAGGTGCTCCCGCTGTGGGAGTACACTGACCACTAGGGGGCAGCTCCTGTGTTCAGCATCTGTCTTCTGGTGGTCAGTGCACATCATAGCGACCAGTTGTTCTGCTGTTTGGTCGATTTGCATATTAGCTTTTTATTATATAGGATGATTCATTACAATTCTATAAAATGACTAACTCCTTCTAATCTATTAGGTGTCCATTTAAAAAGTTGTTTCTTCTAGGAATCTCCCATGTAGTCCCATAATTCTTTGTTCTATACATAGCATAAGTTTGAGTAATTTAATATTTAATTGTCCATTGCCATCCAATAAATTGTGGACTTTTAATGAGAACAGGAACCTTTCTTGATCAGTTTTGTTTCTCCAGTCTCAAACTTAGTGTCTCACACATGGCAAGTGCCCCCAAATATTTCTGTAAAGATAAAGGAATAAACACATGGAGGGAATGAAGGTATTTTTTTTTAAAGACCAGTTTTCATATATGTGCTTTCTTCAAAAAGATAGAGAAAACATCCGAAATAAATGAAATCAACACATAGGCCCTGGCTGGTTTGGCTTAGTGGATGGAGTGTTGGCCTGCGGACTGGGGGGTCCCGGGTTCAATTCGGGCCAGGGGCACATGCCTGGGTTGTGGGCTCAATCCCCAGCGGGGGCGTGCAGGGGGCAGCCGATCAATGATTCTCTCTCATCACTGATGTTTCTCTCTCTCTTCCTCTCCTTTCCTCTCTGAAATCAATAAAAATATATATATTTTAAAAAAATTAAAAAAAAAAAAGAAATCAACACACAGGGTTACTGAAGCATGTCTGATGATAAAATTCTGCTAGGAGTACAAGCATTCATTATTTTTCATTCATTTCTTCATTTATTTATTACCTTCTTTCTGCATGCTAACCAATACCAGATTTTACCTCTCCTATTTAGCCTCTGGAGCCTTCCTGGGAGCTTCTTACTAGGTTTGGCCCTGGTAGAAAAACCTGACCTTTCTGGACTCACTCTCATTCCTATCTTTTGCTTTGAAGAGTGTAATATTGAATAGCTCCAGCTCGCACATTCATAGCAGGCTGAAACTTTTCAACTTAATTTTGCCAACAATAGTAGCCATTAAGATGTATGAGCAAAGAAACAACATTGCAAAGCAGGGTTCAGGAAGATTCTTATCTTGGGAGTTAACAGAATGGTTAGATAAAGCATAGGGATGGGGGCTCAGGCTGGGGATGAGCCGGGAGAATACAGGCAGACAAACCACCAGCTAGGAAACGCATGAAGAGTCTGATCCTGACGAGACTGTAAATTGGATTAAAATTTTGGGAATCAAAAGAAAGGATTGGATGTGAAAGACTTTAAATAAGAATCTAAAAATTAAAAAAAAAGAATCTAAAATTCACTTACTGTGAGCCTAGAGGGCAAGGACTTACCATGATATTCTTAACTCTTAGGCTTGTACTTTTAAGGGCTGAATCAATTAGCCAACTAATAGGATTAAGTAATTGACAGGATGGGAAAGAGCAGGAAGGAAAAATCAAGAGTGATTTAGTTTGGAAGGATACTTCAGAAAAAGGAGCATTCAGTTTGTCCATGTGGACTCTTTGTGATGGTGAAACATCCCAGAGGGGACATGGAGCCAGAAGTTAGCAATGTGGCTTTGAAATGTGAATGCAAGAGAAAGGTTAAGGTCGGGAGAATGGGAGTAAATGGGAGACTGGAAGTCATTTGGGTCTGTGGGATTTCTAAGGGTGGGTAGAAGAAAGAATGGAAGGCAAGAGTCAGCCTCCTCTTGACCTGGCATGATAATGATTGTTTTCTATCCTAGATGATGAGTTGTCACTGGGGAGAAAATATTTATGTCTATTTCAAGAATACAGTGTAGGTCTTATGAGCATGTTTGTGGAGTCAGCAGATAGGGTTTCCAGTCTACCTCTGTCCCAATCAAGTTGTGACTTCTCATGTATTTAACTACTCTAAGTTAAAATTCCTGATCGGAAAAAAAGGAGATAATAAATGTAAAGCCAAGCTCTTAAAGGTGAGTCTGTTACAGGAATGTATGAGTGATGACATGCAGTAAGTAGGGTGGAGCTTCAGCTTGCCTTCCCTAAACATGACCTCGTATGTAGGAGTGATTGTCTTCAGTGACTATGCTCTTTCATAGCACAGGACAAAGACTGAGAACTTAAACTTACTCAGTTGCCGCCAAAACAGGGCATTTTCAAAGCACTCTCCAGAAACTTCATAAGTAGAAAATAAGAGGAAAATGCCTTTGACTTGACCTAGATCTGTGGTCGGCAAACTCATTAGTCAACAGAGCCAAATATCAACAGTACAACGATTGAAATTTCTTTGGAGAGCCAAATTTTTTAAATTTCAACTATATAGGTAGGCATATTGTTATTAACTTAATTAGGGTACTCCTAAGGCTTAGGAAGAGCCACACTCAAGGGGCCAAAGAGCCGCATGTGGCTCGTGAGCTGCAGTTTGCCGACCACGGACCTAGATGTTACTAGTATTTTCAACCACTAATGGAGTTGTTAAATAAGAGGAAATATATTTGAGATATTTCTTGCCTGGGCCATTCTGAGGTTTGTAAAATGGAATTTTTAGACAGTTTACTTAAAACATGCCTTTCTCATTAAAATCGAACCAAAAGGTGGCAGTATTCTATACAAATGTTCACCAGTCTCTTAACTATTACCTGTATATTTTGTAAAATAAATGTCTACACAGTATACCCTGTGAGAATCAGGAAAACAAAAACAAAAACAAAACACACAAACCCAGGCTTCATTGAGAAAACTTGAGATTTCTAAGAAAATATCCTTAAAATACAATGCATGAGTTGCCTATAAATTTTGGACATTAAACCCTTATCAGAAATAACATTGGCAAATATGTTCTCCCATGCAGTGGACTTTCTTGTTGTTTTGTTGCTGGTTTCTTTTGCTGTGCAGAAGCTTTTTATTTTGATGTTGTCTCATTTGTTTATTTTTTCCTTAGTTTCCATTGTCCTAGGAGCTGTATCAGTAAAGATATTGCTATGACATATGTCTGCTATTTTGTTGCCTATGGGTTCTTCTACGATTTTTATGATTTCCTGTCTTATGTTTAAGTCCTTTATCCATTTTGAGTTTATTTTTGTGTATGGTGTAATTTGGTCGTCTAGTTGTTGTTTTTTATGTACCTGTCCAATTTTCTCAATACCATTTATTGAAAAGACTGTTTCGACTCCATTGTATGCTTTTGCCTCCTTTGTCAAATATTAATTGAGCATAATGGCTTGGGTTGATTTCTGGGTTTTCTGTTCTGTTTCATTGGTCTATATATCTGTTCTTGTGCCAGTATCAGGCAGTTTTGAGAACAGTGGCTTTGTAATATTGCTTGACATCTGGTATTGTGATCCCTCCAACTTTGTTCTTCTTTCTCAAGATTGCTGCAGCTATTTGGGGTGTTTTTTTATTCCAAATGAATTTTTGGAGTTTGTTCTAGGTCTTTGAAATATGCAGTTGGTATTTTAATGGGGATTGCATTGAATCTATAGATTGCTTTGAGTAGTATGGACACTTTAATGATGTTACAACAAAAGGAAGATAAACAATCCAATCACAAAATGGGCAAAGGGTCTAAATAGACACTTTTCTAAAGAGAACATACAGAAGGCCAAGAGACATATGAAAACATGCTCAAAGTCACTAATAATCTGAGAGATACAAATCAAAACAACAATGAGGTACCATCTCACACCTGTCAGAATGGCTATCATCAACAAATCAACAAATGTCTAGTACTGGCGAGGATGCAGAGAAAAAGGAACCCTCTTGCATTGCTGGTGGTAATGCAGACTGGTGCAGCCACTATGGAAAACAGTATGGTGTTTCCTCAAAAAATTAAAAATGGAACTTTCATTTGACCCAGTAATCCCACTTCTAGGAATATATCCTACGAAATCAGAAACACAAATCAGAAAGGATATATGCATCCCTATGTTCATAGCAGCACAATTTACAATAGCTAAGATTTGGAAATAGCCTAAGTGTCCATCAGCAGATGAGTGGATTAGAAAACTGTGGTACATTTACACACTGGAATACTACGCTGCTGTAAAGAAGAAGGAATTCTTACCATTTGCAATAGCATGGATGGAACTGGAAAGCATTATGCTAAGCAAAATAAGTCAGTCAGAGAAAGATAAATATCACATGATCTCACTCATTTGTGGAATATATTGAACAACATAAACTGATGAACAAAAATAGAACCAGAGACATGGAAGCATCGAACAGACTGTCCAACCTCAGAGGGAAGGCAGGGCATGAGGGGGTCAGAGATCAACCAAAGGACTTGTATGCATGCATATGAGCATATGAGCATAACCAATGCATACAGGCAGAAGGGGGTGAGGGCATGTGCTGGGGGTTGGGAGCGGTCAAGGAAAGGTCAATGGGGGAAAAAGGAAACTTATGTAATACTTTAAGCAATAAAGAATTTACGTTAAAGCATTCAAAGAAGAAAAAAATAAATAAAATACAATGCAGAACATAACCAGTGTGTTAGAATACTTGTGTTTCCACAAAGATTCCTATGATACACTAGATGTTGGAGATACAGAAGCCTGAGGCATCATTGCTATACTTAATTCATACATGGTTTTCTTCTTGTCTATCTGAACATTTAAAAATTTATTAGGGTTTTTTTGTTTTATTTATTTATTTATTTATTTATTTATTTATTTATTTATTTTTACAATCTTTACTCCCAAACCTTCTCAGTGGCCTGCCAGATTACACAACAATTTATGTAGTCTATAGGAAAAGAGCACTGGCCTGCATTTTAAGATATCCAGGTTTTAATTCAGGCTATATTCTTATCATGAAATGGAAGAAATAAACATTAATTGAGCATCTACCATGCACTAAGCCAAGATTTAATCTTTCTTAAGTGGTAAAGGAGATCCAACAAGGTAAATATCATCATTCCCACTTTATGCATAAAAAAAACAGGCTCAGAGAAATTAAATAATCCATCCAAAGTCATTGACTAGGATGTAAACATTTGAACTAATTTTGAAGTCCCCAGTTCTTTCCATTATATCATCTTCTAAGATTATTAATATTTAGTTGGTTGTTATTTGATACTATATAGTCATGGAAAAGCTACCACAAGTTAAGAACAATTTTCAGGATATTGGGGTATTTTCATAGAGATCATTTTAATAATTCACAGCATAAGTTTGATATGAAGTATAGAGATCTGGAAGTATGCATTCTCAGTGAGTGGATTTTAATAATATTGGAATAAATTAGTTAGCTACATTGTGACATTGTTCAATTTTATACTTAAAGCTTAATGTGAAGAAAAAAACTGAAGTACAACATAAAACCAGTATCCATACCTTATTTTTATGCATTAACCTCCATAATTTTGGGGGTGAGGAACTAGATTTTCAATGCTGTTGAAGGATTTTAGATTCCCTAGTATTGTGTTTTTCCAGCCCAAGTTTTTAATAGACTCAGTCAAAATTCAATTGATGCCATGGGCTGACTTTTTTCCCTTTCTTTTTTATTGAAACAACCTATTTCTCTGGAATATTTTTAAGGCTGTTCTTACCATTTCCTGCTGGGTGGGACTTTTTGGCCATGCTGTTTGCTTAAACTATGAAGCCATTTCAAGTGGATGTGTTTTATCATCCTTTTTTTCCCTTTAGAGGAGCCTCCCTCTAATTTGAGGTTGTTAATAACCTCACCAAAGTGACATTTCTAATATTTATTTACTTATTTTTCTCATTGGAAACACAGGATGAAGGACTGTATTTTTTCAGCACCAGTGCTAATTCCAATCTACTGAAAGAAAAAATATGAGTTGTTGATTATGTATCTTTTCAATGAAACTGTGTGTTGTAAAAGGGAGTTACTTTAAATATAAATATAAATAAAGCTAATAATTTTTAAAATACATAAAAAAGCCAATATTAAAGCTAATAATGCCTTTAAATATAGCTCATCTATTTGGAAGATGAAATACCAAAACACAGTTTCTAAAGCTGTTTTTGGAGAGGAAAAGTCATTGAAACCAAATCACTTAAATTAGTCTTTAGGCATATGTGTAATTACCTCCTTCTCATCATTATTATCAAGACACTTCATTCATAACAAAAATGAGTACCCATTTACATTTCACCATATAATCAAAGCCGGTGACATGCACTTTGGGAACTTATTAATGAAACAGAACAAAATGACGAGGACTGTATTAAGTCAACAAATACATTGGATTATTGAAGCTGAAGGATAAATAGACATCCTTTCCCTTTCTCAGTTGCAAACTTGAATGCGGTTTTATGAAATTATTCCAATACTTCTTGTTTCATTAAGGAGGAGTTTCTCATTTTGAAATCCTCTGAGAAGGTATCCTGACTTCAGTAAGTTCCCATTAGCTGCATTCCAGCATAATGCTAATGAAAGCAGATGAAACCTTTTTCCACCCTACCTCTTGCTCTAGCCAGATATCCATCTATGTGTCCTAATGTTCCAGATTGGCTGGGTCAAAGAGTGTGAAAAGATCAGGCATTCTGAAAAAAAGTTCACAGTATACTATACTAATATGAGTGAGCACTGTCATCTCATACATTGTAACATAGTCATTCCTAATTTTCAAATATTGTAGAGAAAACACTGGACTGAGTGTCATTAAACTGAGGTTCTGGTTCTAACTTTGTTTCTAGCCTTGAGGCAACCCTTGGAAATCACTTAGCCTCTCTTGGTCTTAGTTTCCCAACCAGCAAAATGAAGGACTTTTAGGCTATAGAGTTCTCTAAGATGCCTTCCAGATTTGAGATATTAACAAGGCCCACAAAAATCTGTATTTGGTGACAGAAATAAATTGGAATAACTATAAATTTATTAAGTAAAATACTGAGCACTAAACAAGAGGGTCTGCGGTCATCTGCTAAGTGATGTTTTGAAATTCTCTAAACTGCATGATCCTTTCTAAAAAATCAGAGCATCATACAATTTCCTTTATCCTATTAGCATCTATGAGTAAAATTCCTAGTTACAAAACTGCTTATAATCCTTTGGAAATCATGCAAAATACAGCTTACTTATTAGAATGACTAAATACGTATTCTACACAAATATGCTAAGACAATTACTACTTTGAAGGGGGGAAAAATCAAGTAAAAACACATTTTTCTTTTAGAGAAGCCAAAATGTTTCTGTCATCTATTTTTAAAATTAGGAATAGAGAATATTGCCTTGTGGTCCATAAATTTAATGACACAGATATTAGAGAAGAAACAAAAAAATGAAAATGAAGGAAAAGAAAAAGAAGAAAAGAAAAAAAAATTCATAGAGATAGAGAAATTGGCAAGTTAAGAACAGGGAGACAAGAAAAACATCAGCAAACCTCTCACAGAAGTTAACTAGAAAGCCAAAAATAGACAGGCATTCAACAAATGGAATATGACTCATTCTAAGAGACGTTTTCATAGAGAAATAGCTTAATCAATGGCTTTTAATGAAACAGATTTCATAAATATATTAGTTTTAGCAATGGTGGGATGATAACCCTTCAGTACTTACCTCTGAGTCAACTGTGGAAGAATTCAGGAAGAATGCATCAGAGATTCCCCAGTGTTAGTTCAGTAAATTAAAATTAACTTTTTCAATGGGCATTCACTATTGTGAAATGATAGGAACTAGAAGTTGATGACTCCCCTAGAAAGAGAATGAGAAAAATTTAAGACAAAAAACACACACAACAAAGCAATTTTTAAAAAGTATTTTGTTCTCCAGGGGAAAAATAAATCAGTTATACATTTTCATGGAAGTGATTTATTTATAAGCCTTTTAAATAGTGTATAACACCTCTTAACATCAATTTCTCTTTATATTATTAATTCAAAATAGAATATTTCTGGTATTAAGAAATTAATTGCTCATTTTTAAGTATATATGACATATTGTTTTATTTTTAATAGAAAATAGTGGCATAATTGTTATTTTTTAAAAAATCCCTGCCAATTAGTGATATAGTAGATATGTATGAGTGGAATGCCATGATTAATCTAATATAATCTGGCCAACAAAGTTTGTGTTTATAGATAAAACAAGTGTCAAAATATTGATAACAACTGAATATGGGAGGTGGGTACATAAAGGTTCATTATATTTTCTATTTTTGAAATTTTCTATAACAAAAAATTAAAGCCTCTGTCCTTTAACTGAGTCAACCATGTATAAAACATTGACTTGTTCAGAGGAAGTAGTTCAAATGAATAGACGACCTCAGTTTCAGGGCATAGTGAAAGACTCTTAGGGAATTTTTGTTACAGAAATGTCTTTGGTTCCTACTTTTTTTTTTTTTACAATGACTTCTACAACTTTATTTTTCAACATCATCTGAGTTTTATTTTCAGAACAGCTTAACTGTGTTTTTTATAAATTTCCACTTCAGAAACACAGGAAGTCTTAAGAAATGGATGAGAACCAGGTTCTTAGGGTACAGTTTTCCATTGTGTTTTATTTAACCTAAGTCCCAAATTCTAAAACCAGAAGTGGAGGTATCTTTATGCCTTGGATAAAGATGTCTCAATTGTTCCATGAGAGGCCTGGAGAAAGAGTTGCATTTAGAAGCTTGCATTGGCTATCACCTGAGACTGGTGTCCTAGAAGTGCAGGGTACTTATCTCCTGGAGGAGAATGCTTGCCTCTTACTCACACGCTGCTTTATTTGCAAGTTCAAGTCTCAGAGGAGACCGCCTGTCTACCCAGTGGCAGAATGTACTAATATATGTGAATATTGCATCTGTTTCCAGGACAACTGAAATATAACTGATAAACTACACACCATAATCAGATTAAATTTGACTTAGAAAAACTATATAGGGCTATTATAAAATGTATGCTAACACATCTTTTTACCATACCTTCCTCTATTTTAAATGACAGCTTATGAAGTAGAATTTTCATAGAAACTATTCTCCCTAATAGTTTCTGGTGGTAGAAAGATTATTGCTGGATAAATCCTTAAAACGGTATAAAAGAACTGCACTTGAAAGCAGATAGATGAGTGGCTTACATACGTATATGCTAAGCATATATGTATAAGGTAATGATATAGTTATGAAAAACTATGAGTCCCAGAAATCCGGCCCAAATGTGCTTGAACATAATAAAAATCAATTTATTTCTGTTTTAACATGATTTACTGTTTCAAAGATTTGTGTCTACTATCTTGTTGTTGAACTTACATCAAAATAAACTTAACAATAGCTATCACTTATTCAGCATTTATTCATAATAACATCAGTCATAAGTATGGAGAAGTAATAATCAACACTCTTGGCAGAGAACATTATTTGGTTGAAATGGAGATAACTTGGGTTTTTGAATTGTGACTATCATAGCTGGGAAGCTATTGGTTGTTTGGAGAAACTGAAAAATTATGGGCCTGGCCAGGGTGGTTCAGTGGTGGAGTGTTGACTATAAACCAGAAGGTCATGGCTTGATTCCCCATCAGGGCACATGCACATGTTGGGGTCTTGTTCCCCAGTGGGGGGGTATGGGGGAGTGCAGGAGGCAGCCGATCAGTGATTCTCTCTCATCATTGATGTTTCTATAACTCCCTCACCCTTCCTCTCTGAAATCAATAAAAAAATTTATTTTAAAAAAAGAAAAAGTGTGGAATAATAATTCTTTAGGTGGGATACATTTAGCAAAACTTTATTTGGGGGGTCAAGGCTGAGAATTAAGGTCATTTAATAGCAACAATAATTTTTAAAAATTCCCTAGCAAAAATAATCAATAGTAATATATACTAAGGGAAAACAGCAATAATTGAAAAAGCACTTGAACAATTTTGAATTTTCATTATGTAAAGAATTTTGTTTTCATTTAGGGATTTTTAAAAACAATCTTCCAAGTTTCACAGAGCAAGAGAACAACTTATGGAGGACATGTCCCATGGAAATTTTGAACAGTTTATTTTGCCATCTTTTAAGTCAAAGGAGGACTGGAAGGTCTGCTTCCCCATTTGTTGCTCTGACGGTTTAAAGGAAGGGGAAGGTTATTTGGGAGGAAGCTGAAACAAAGTTTCAATGTTCTAAACTCTGTCTTTGGAAAGCTTCTCAAGTAGGACCTGCTAATAGTCTATGTGCAGATGTATGGAATGTTCAACAACCTAAGAATGGTGATAGTCTAGTAGTCTCTGTTCTGCCATTAGCTGGCTGTGGATCTCAAACATTTCTGGCCCATGGTTTTCACATCTGTCAGGTATCAGTATGGGGTGCCAAATAATCTATAATATTCCTTTCAACTCTAATTAGAACCAAACTGTATGGTATAATGTTTCTGGCTGACTCAACCCCTATCCAGAATTTCTTTCTCCCTAATCATTTTCCAGTATTGGTCCAGGGGCAACCACATGTCTCATTCTAACCAATTAGCTGTTACTGACTGAGAGTCCAAGAAAGCTTTAAAATGATAGATTGGGCTGAACTGTGCCTTCGGGACTTTTGAATCTATTCCATCTTGCCTGCAAAAAATGCAATGCCTAGAGGTGCAGCAGCCATCTTGTGACCATGAGGTAACAAGCTAATCAATAAGAACAGCAGAAAAAAAGAGATGAAAAGAATATATATACCTGATGGTTTCCTTGAGAATATGTGCTAACTTTGCACTGCCTATTCCTAGATTTTTGCTACATGAGAAAAATAAACCCATGATTTAAGCCACTGCGTATGATTTACCATTATCTGCAGTAGAATTTATGCCTAAACTAGAGGCCCAGTGCATGAATTCATGTACGGGTAAGGTCCTTAGGCCTGGCCAGCAATCAAGGTTGATTGGGGCCTTCCGGCTGCCGGCCCAGGCCTTCCTTCATTGCGTGCTGCCCCCTGGTGGTCAGTGTACATTATAGCGAGCAATCGAACTACTGGTCGAACTCCCGAGGGGACACTTAGCATATTAGCCTTATATATAGAGAGAGAATAATTCTGCCTAATACAACAAATAAAACTAAAGTGTTCTAAGTGAAGAAAGTTCCTTGTGAGGGATATAAAGATGAATATCGTGATTGCTTCTCTCAAGAAACTTCTAATTAAATAGAAGGCAAAAACCAAGCACTAAAAGGGCCACAATACCAGGTAGAATGGTTTAAGAAGACATACAATACTGATGACATTTTAAGCAGAATAAAGTCTTGATTTCAGGGAACAAATGTAGGGAAATCAGGCATAATAGAGCCTTAAGTAAATAAATATATGTATGTATCTTTAGAAGATTTGCTGCCTTCTAATAATTACATTATTAATAATTAAATTAATGTAGAATTAATAATTGGACATTAAGTTATGATCACTTGCTTAATTATGCAGCTTGCTCTAGAGATTATGCTCATCATCTCACTAAGATGTTATATTGTTTTATCTTGATAATCAAACTAAAACTTTAGCAATATTATCATTTTTATGAAAAATCCTTTAAGAGAATTCCATATTTTTTGGAATGAAAATGATTATAACCCATATAATCAGCTTCTGGCTTAGGTAATTGCTCCTAGATCTTCAATAATTTTCTGTTTGAAAAAATATGTATAAAACTCAATGCTTATCCTCCCTCTTATTTTTTAAAATTTATTTTTAATTGATTTCAGAAAGGAAAGGAAAGAGAGAGAAAGAAACTTCAATAATGAGAATCATTGATTGACTTTCTGTTGCATGCCCCTTACTGGGGATTGAGCCTGCAACCCAGTTCTACCCTGACTGGGAATCAAACCATGACCTCCTGGCTTGTAGAGAGATACTCAACCACTTAGCCATGCCAGCTGAGCCTATCCTCCCTCTCTTTATATAATTTTTCTACTGTTCCTGCTGCTATCCTTACTCTACCCTGCTGTCCAAATCTTTTCTCAGACTGTAATCTGATAGATGACTCAATATAGGTGAGATAGCAAATAAAATGGCTTAATATGCTACCAGCTTCCTTTGTGTTTGCATTTTTATAACATCCAATCCAGTGATGATAAATCCTAATCTTATTTCAGGAAAGCTTTAAAAAAAACACAAACTGTGGATGTCAAGATGGCTGCTGAGTAGGTGGAAGCTACACTCACCTGCTCTTGGTGCTAAACCAGATTTATAGCTAAATTATAAATCAATCAACCTGAATGACCTACTGAAGGCTAGCTGAACTGAAATATTTATTTATTTTTAAACTAAAATATTATAACCAAAGATTAACAAAAGAAGCTAAAGAGAGACTGGTAAGAAGGGTGGAGATGTGGAAAGGTCTGGCCACTGCACCCACCTTTGGTGGCTAAGAAGCCTGGAGGGTTATCTTGGCTGCAAAACTCCCTCTCCCAGGAGCATGTGGTCTCAACCCCATGCAGGAATCCCCAACCCAGAGCAACAGAGACTGGAATAGCATCTGGCAGTGAAAATCAGTGGGGATTCAGCCCACCTGGGAGAGAACAGATTCTATTAGAGTCCCAGATGCCACCTTTCCAGGGGGGAAGTACTATTATTATAGCACCAGCCTGGGGAGTGCACTTCCTAGTCCTCCAACTACTGGCAACACCACTCTGACATGCTCGGGTTCTGCTCGCTGCACCCAGCAGGGACTATTGGGACGCTATTTTTTCTGGAGAAGTTCTTGGTGGAAACTCAAACAGTGATTAAATTGTGCAGTTTTGGAAAGGGGACCACTACGTGTTTTAACCAAGGTCTCCTCTCTGAGAAAGGTTGTTTCCCCAGGTAGGGATTTTCCCCTGAAGTTAGGGAGGGAATAAAACCCCTCAACTAAGTGCCAGGCGGGTAATTAATCACTTTAACTATGAACAATCATGCTTAAGCTACATAATCTTTACTCCCTGGAATGGAGATAAGAAACGCCCTAACCTTTGGAATAGAGATTGATAGGATTGAATCAACTGGTATAAATACAGATGTAACAAGACAGCAAGAGACAGAACTTAGAAGACAGAACCTAGACACAGAACCTACACACAGAACCTACACAGAACCTAGAGACAGAAGAACTTTGCTGGAGAGAACATGGCAAAAGATCCTGGACAGAAACTGGCCACAGAACCTAGAGACAGAACCTAGCAAGAGAACCTGGCTGAAGAACCTAGAGACAGAATCTGGCTACAGAACCTGGATAGAACATGGCAAGAGAACCTGACTAGAACCTGGTGACTGAACCTGGCTGGAGAACCTGGACAGAACCTGGCTGGAGAACCTGGAGAACCTGGCTGGAGAACCTAGCAAGAGAACATGGACACAGAACTTGGCTAGAGATCCAAACCAGAACTTCGCTGGAGATCCAGACCAGAACTTGGCTGGAGATCCTGGCTAGGCTGCTGATCAACTGAACGCTGTCTCCGTGTCATTCCTTTTTCGCCAACTCTGTCCACACCTTTGGGGACCCCTGGACCTGTTGGGGCAGGACCCCAGCAATCCTTCCCCACTTAGAGCACATAGCTGGCTCCCCCTACCTCTACTTGTTGAATCACTTGGCCTCCCATACCACTACCTGTGTCTCCACCCTGCTAAGTTCATTCCCACAGGGGGATCAGAGTGCCTCACAGGGCTGGGATTTTCAGAATTCATCTCCTGGGAGGCTTTTGTCCCAGAATCAGACAGGTGGGTGCTGGGATGTGTGGCTATATCAGTGGAGATGGGAGGGTCATTCCTATATGCCTTGTGAGATCAGCCAGATAAAGACACTACAAAGAAAGAAAATTATAGGCCAATATCCCTGGTGAACATAGATTTTCAGACTCTGCAGATTTTTGGTTTATTCTTTTTCTCTCCCAGATGTTTGGTTCATTCTACTTTTTCTGTGGCCCAGTTCTCTCTACATCCCAGCTATGAAGAAAAATACTATGGCAACCCAAGGTCACTATATACATATATATATATATATATATATATATATATATATATACATATATATATATATATATATATATATATATATATATATATATTTGTGTACCTGAAGCTATATCATCTAGAGGGCTGCCCTTATGTGCACAAAAAGTTCCCTCTGGTGGGACACAGCCACATAGGCACATCGCTACTCAGAGTTCTCTAGTTGCCAGATCCTCTGTATAAAAGACAGATCCAGGCTAAGAAGTTTTTTTGTTATAAGGACATAGTCTCTGGAGAGAGAAGCTATTGGCCCAGCATGGTCAGGAGCCCATCCCTGATCTACTCACCTAAGTTCCAAAAAGCAGGCCAATATGGCAGAAGCACAGTTCCAGATGACTCACCCCTGCATGGGGAAGGGGATACGTCTTTAAAAAGGGGCTCATTCATGAGTTGGAAAGTTAACTGACAAAGTCAACTTCATCTCTCAAAGAGAAAACTTTTGAATATGGGAGATAAGTTTAACATTCAAAAGTCTCTCGTAATCCTTCTGTGAGTGGAACAAGCATGTATGAAAAAGAAGAGGTCATTTCTGACTGGTGTGCTCTAGGAAAACATCATGGAAATGGATAGAAGTTTTATAGAAAATGTAGGGAAAGAGGCCAAACAGATAAGCAGAGGGATTATAGGGAACAAAGGCATGGAAGTGAGAATGGCAACTACATCAGACTGATTGGACCACAGAGTTTAAAATGTAGAATGAGATAAAGTTGAAACCAGACTGTGGAGATATTTGAAAGTCAGGCTAAAGATATTCCTTTTAGAAAATGTAAGGCTTCTGGACAAGGGAAATATATAATTAGACTAATGTTTCAGGAAAATTGATTTCTTTCAAAGTGTCTAGTAATAATTAAAGAGGAGAAGATTTGAAAATAGATGAATAGATCAAATAAGAGGCAAGACATATCTAATCTAGGCTAATGGTGGTAAGAATAAAATATAAAGACAGAACAATGAGAACCTTGGGGATTCCAGACAGCATGCCTGGCGCAAGGAGAGAGAAATTTGAATTAGGAAGCATATTTCGTATTATGTCCACATACAGTATGGTAAAGCCAGTCCTTTCTAACAAGCTGCTTCTTAAAGCACGCTATTATATTTATTTATTTCACTTTATT
This sequence comes from Myotis daubentonii, assembly GCF_963259705.1. Classification (NCBI taxonomy): domain Eukaryota; kingdom Metazoa; phylum Chordata; class Mammalia; order Chiroptera; family Vespertilionidae; genus Myotis; species Myotis daubentonii. The sequence goes on along the minus strand of NC_081856.1, from coordinate 37,206,174 downwards.
CATTCCATCTTTCACTCATTCAACAAATATTTAATGAGCACCTGATTTAATCAGACATTATAGGAGGAGGTGGTTCAGATACAATGAATAAGACTGGTTTCTTCTAATGAGGATATAGGCATGAAAACAATGAATGAGAAGACACTGTGAAAAGTGCCACATTACCTCATAGGGCTGCTGGGAAGATTAAATGAGATCACGTCTGTAAAATGCTTAGTTAGGCACAGTGCCTGGTACCTAGTAAGCGCTCAATAAATAGTAACTATTATTCCATATAAAAATCCCGTGAGAGCTAAAAGAAGAAGTGATGAACTGTTTTAGGATATTGAGGACAGCTTCGGAGGGGAAGTGAGATCATTAAATAGGCAAAGACCAAGATGGGCATTAAAGATGGAAGGACCCACATTAAGAAAAAGTGGTGTGTTCTGAAAAGATGGACAAGTGTGGCTGATATAGAGTGTGGGAGGTTTATTTAGGAGTGGCAGGTAGGCTGGGCCTAGATTTGAGATTTCAATGGCCAGCAAAGTTTAGACTATCTATTAGGAAATCAGAAGCAATGATTGGATTTCAAACAGAGAAGGGATGAGCAGATTGCTTATTAAAAAGATAACTCTGGGAATAGTTTGAAAGATGGCCTAGGGTTGGGAGGTTAGAAATAGGCTAGAGGAAAAAAAAATATCATGAATTTATTTATGTTGTTCAGGCAAGTCATGTGAGGTAAGAGCATGAATCAGATGGTTCCAGTGGGATGAAGCAGCAGAAAAAATGATGATATATTGGGAAAACCCTGATGTTTTTCATCCTATACAGGGAAAAATCAGTTCTTCTCTGTGTGTCGCCTTTACTACTCACACTTCTGGTCACCAAATGTATGGCAGGTTTTCCCCACATCAAGCAATTCTCTATGACACCAGCCTGGTGTCCTATAATTTGACTCAGTTCTAACACTATCTACCTGGAGATAGTGTCAGATCCCACGGGTTAAGGGCTCAGTCCCATAAAACTGTTCTCACCCACTTAAAAAAAAATCTTCTATTGTTGAAAGCATTATATATCCTCTTTTTTCTCCCATTGAACCTTATAGCTTCCCACCAGGCCTTCACTACACTATTGTCTGTGTCCATGGGTTATGCCTATATGCATACAAGTTCTTTGGTTGATCTCTTCCCAGCCACCCACCTACCCCCATCTCACCCCACTTTTGATGCCAATCTCAAGTAATAGGTCCGTAGGTTACCTACAACTTCAGTCTGATTTGGCCATAAGTAGGGGGTTCCTATGAGTCCCTCCTCAAGTTCAATTAATTTGCTAGAGTGGCTTACAGAATTTACATTTACCAGTTTATTAAAAGATATAAAAAAGGATACAGCTGAACAGCAAGATGAAGAGATACATAGGGCGAGGTCTGGGAGGGTTCTGAACATAGGAGCTTCCTGTGGAGTTGGGGTGCATCACCCTTACGGAGTCAATGTGCTCACCACCCTGCAAGCTCTATTGGGGTTTTATGGAGGCTTCCTAACATAGCCATGATCAATTATTAGCTCCATTTCCAGGTCCTCTCTCCTCCCTGGAGGATGGGGTGTGGACTGAAAATTCTAAGCTTCCAATCATGATTTGGTCTTCTGGTGACCTGCCCATTCAGGAGCCCACCCAGAGTCATTTTAATAGAACAAAGGATGCTCTTAGTGCTCTTACCGTTGAGGGATTTACAAGGGTTTTTATTTGCCTTTGACACCCTCCCTGATATAGGGGGTCAAAGGCAAATATTAGAACAAGAGATGCTCTAAATGTTATCATTTACAAAAAGACAAGGATTTCAGAAGCTCTGTACCAGAAACTGGGGCAGAGACCAATATATATTTTCTATTATCTCACAGATGATGATCATTTTTAAAAAAAACTTTTACAAGTTATTTTTACAACTTATTTTATAATTTTTACAAGTTATTTTTTTACTCCTTTTATGTGAAAACTCATCTTTATAATAAAAACCACCAAGAACTGTAAAATGTATTTCATTTAAAAATAAACCAGATAAATTATATTTTCTTTGCTACAATTTTAGTCTTTTTAAGTTAAGTTTTTTTTTTTTAAGATAATTGACTTTACACATATTAGAAATAACGCAGAGGCCAGCCGGTGTTGCTCAGTGGTTGAGCGTTGACCCATGAACCAGGAGGTCACTGGTTCAATTCCGTGTCAGGGCACATGCCAGGGTTGCAGGCTCTATCCCCAGTGGGGGCATGCAGAGGGCAGCCAATCAGTGATGTTTCTCTCTCATTAATATTCTATCTCTCTATTCCTTTCCCTTCTAAAAATCAATAATATTAGTAATAAAGAAACAGTACAGATAAATCCCTTGTATCTTTTTTTTCAGTTCCTCCCAGTGGTAACATCTTGCAAAACCACAGTGTAATATAACAACCAGGATACTGACACTGATAGGATGTAAGGTCTATTTCTGCGTTCTCTATTCTTTCCATTGTCCTATCCATCTTTTTTTCTATTAATACTGCACTGTTTTTATTACTATAGCTATATAATGGGCCCTAACATTGAGAAATGTGATTCCTCATACCTCCTTCCTTTTAAAGATTGTTTTAGGTATTCTAGAGCCTCATTTTAGTGTCTTTTATAATACTTTATTTCTTTGAAAAAAAGTAGAAATCCAGGTATTCTATATATGGTAAAACTTAATAACTTGAGTATTATGTTAATTATTAATGTCTCATTCATCAAAATTCTGAATAAGAATTTATTCTACTTTTAGTCCTTACTTTAAGCTAAAGTTACCATATAATAAATTACAAAAGCAAGTTATGGAAACTTCTCTGTGCACATCTAAAAACCATCTATTTCTCTCCATCTGGCTGTGCCACGAATATTTCATTTCTAACAATTCTAAGATATTCATTCTTTAAAATAATTTTAAATGCTAGAAGTTTTACTATGTTAAAGCAATGAGGTATTCTGAAAATGTTCTATTTTATCAACCTTTAGCCATATTTACCTACCTATAACCTTTATAAAGCAATAAATAACTGCAAGCACAGAACATGAACAAATCCCCAAACCAGCCTGTTGAAATGCAATTTCGCCTTTAAAGAATCTGCTGTGCCATTTACCTTTGGAGGAAAAAGGAGAAAAAGACAAACAAAAGCTTCAGCAAATTGATGCTCCAGATATTAAATGTTCTTAAAGGTAGAGGATATATTTTTAGTCATGAGAATGTATATTCTCACCAGTGGTGCTCTCCCATAATTGCCTGTTTTAATTAATTGGTCAGTATACATGAGATAATTTTGTAAACTGTTGAATACACTTGCCAATTATTGAATTTCAAAACTATTGACAATGTAGCATTCTATGCAACCTTCTCCAATCCATAATACTCCTAATTTCTTTTTGAGATAAAAAGGAATTTTCATTTTTTCCCCAGACAATTGATTAAAATATTTGTGCTGTCTTTAAGCAATAAAACAGGCTTTTAACAAGGTCATCTTTTATTTTTTTTTTTAACACATTGTATGCGGGAAACATATTTATATGTTTTACGTTGACTGGAGGTAGTAGAGCGCAGGACACATATTAATACGTTTTTTATAGACTAGCAGTAGAATGCGGGTAACGTATAAATATGTAAACTAAAGTTATCGTAATTTTACTGAACGTTGCCATTTGCGCAAAAAATTAGCAAAAATGGCCTGCGCCACCTGTTAGCACGCGATAAAAACTACCCGCAAACAATGTGTTAAACTGGAAAATGAAATGGCTAACCCTTTCAGAAATCACTGCAGCATATAATCAAAAGAAACAAATATAAAATAAAAATATCACCACAATATGCAATGCTTTTCTATTTACTAATGAAGTCTTCAAACAAGAAAAGGTTAAAAATTTTTTCAACAGCTATATCTTACCTAATAATAGACAAACATGGTAATTGACCATACCTTTGCTACGCCTCCCATTGGCTAATCAGCAAGATATGCAAATTAACTGCCAACAAAGATGGCGGCTGGCAGCCACGGAGCTGGAACGAGCAGGAGGCTTGCTTGTTCCAGTGATGGAGGAAGCCAAGGTTCCCTGCCTGCCACGGCTGGCTCTAAGCTACACTCAAAGCAACAAAGTTTCAATTATAGAAGGTAAATAAAACCCAGATACCTGCTTTCAGCTGGCCTTGGCCACTGAGCTGGAGCCTTGGGTTGCCCCTGGCAATGGAGGAAGCCAAGCCCTGGCCGGCTCTGAGCTCCCCTCCAGGCTACAAAGTTTCAATTATAGAAGGTAAATAAATCCCAGGGGAAAAAAAGAAAAAAAGGAGAGGTTGGGAGCTTCTGCCGTTGGGGAGGCTTGGCCAGCCTGAAAATGGCCATCAGCCCCTCACCCAGGCTCTCCAGGCACTCCAGTGGCAACCCAGTGGGGACCCCCACCCTGAAGGGCAAACCAGCTGGCCCTCTCCCGTGCACCAGGCCTCTATCCTATATAGTAAAAGGGTAATATGCAAACTGACCCTAACAGCAGAACGACTGGGAATGACTGGTCACAATGACACACACTGACCACCAGGGGGCAGACGCTCAATGCAGGAGCTGCCCCCTGGTGGTCAGTGTGCTTCCACAGGGGGAGCTCTGCTCAGCCACAAGCCAGGCTGACGGCTGCCAGTACAGCGGTGGTGGTGGAAGCCTCTCCCGCCTCCTCAGCAGCACTAAGGATGTCAGACTGCAGCTTAGGCCTGCTCTCCACTGGCAAATGGACATCCCCCGAGGGCTCCCAGGCTGCCAGAGGGATGTCTGACTGCCAGCTTAAGCCCAATCCCCCGGGAAGTGGGCCTAAACCAGCAGATGGTCATCCCCTGAGGGGTCTCAGACTGTGCGAGGGCACAGGCCGGGCTGAGGGACACCGCCCCTGTGCACAAATTTTTGTGCACCGGGCCTCTAGTTGAGTTATAATTGACTTGAAACAAACTGAACATATTTAAAGTATATTAAAAATATATGTTTTCCACTGGCCAGTGTGGCTCAGTTGGTTGGGTGTCGTCCAATGCACCAAAAGGTTGTCAGTTTGATTCCCCGTCAGGGCACATGCCCGGGTTGTGGACTCTATCCCTGGCAGGGGGCGCGCAGCAGGCAGCCAATTGATGTCTTGCTCTCACAATGTTTCTCTCTCCCCCTCTCCTTTCCTCTCTCTCTAAAAATCAATAAAAAGTCACATATACATATATGCTTTGACACATGCATACTCCTGTGAAACAATCACCACATCAAGATAATAAACATAAATATTACCTTCAAAAGTTTTCTTGCGCCTTTTGCATAATCCTTGCTACCCCACCAAACTCAGCCCTGACAACCACTGATCTGCTTTCTGTCACTACACATGTGTTTGCATTTTCTAGAATTTTATATAAATATAAATTAGATCATATAGTATGTATTCTTTTTTTGTCGGCTTATTTTACTCAACATAATTATTCTGAGATTCATCATGTTGCTTTATGTATTATAATAATAACTCAATATATTCCTGAAGTATGGAAATACCACACTTTATTTATCCATTTCCCTGTTGAAGGGAATTGGGATTGTTTCTAGCTTGGGGCTATTACAAATAAAAATGCTATGAATATTTAAAAATATTCTAAAAATCAATAAAAACATATATTAATAAAGAAAAAGGGAATAGTCAGCAAGTAACTTTAAACATGTGTAGGTCCATTTCTTAGCTCTCTAGTCTCTATTTAATTGATCTATTTGACTGTCTTAATTACCATAGTTTTATAATATCTTATAAAACTATCTTAATTAGCATAGTTTTATAATAAGTTTTGAAATCATATAGTATTTGTTCTCTAACAAATTTGTTCCTCTTCTTTAGTTGTTAACCCAGGAGTTATGGCAGAGAATAGCTGTTTTTAAATAATTTCTTTTAGTTATTCTGGTCTGTCCTGAGAAAATGGAATAAAAAATCCAGTTCAAAAGGTGCTTTAAGGGATATGATCATAGTTAAATATGGTGATGCTTTATAGCTGCATTTGTATCTTGGACTTTGGCATAAAACATGTTTCAATTATTATGGCTGAAATCCACATTAGTTCAGTTCTTGACAAATACTGTTGTAGTTTAGATAAGTGAAAAGTAAGTGCTGAGTCTAACTTCAGAAGGCTTCTTTATCTTTCGAGTCCTTGTTACATTTGGAAAGGAGCTAGAATGCGTTTTCATGCAAATTTCTATTCAAAACTCAGCAGAACTAAGAACTATTGCCAAAAAATGGCATAATATATTTATTGATGAGAAACATATCTAATCTTACTCAATTTCTTGCAACAATCCTTAGGAGTCTTTACCAGCTTTTCAGTCTTACTTGCTTCAGACCATGTTGAGATATGGTAAGTTGTTTCTATGATTTATTGAATATTTACTATCACAACTCTGGAGGTTTATTTATTTTGTCCTGTTTTTTCTTTTCTTTTTTTCCAAAACTAATATTGTTGATATACTATACCTCAATTAGGTTGGGAAATTTACGGATGGGAAACTTGCTTGAGACTAAATGGCATGATAACTGAGGGCTTAGACTTTGGATTCAGGCAAATTGGTTTTAAATTCTGCTTTGTATTAGTTATCTAGCTTTGATTACATTATCGAATATCTCTAAGTCCCAGTTTAGCATCTGAAAATTGGGGATAATATGGCGTCTGTTTTTTAGGATTATTACAAATATTGTTAGATAATGTTACAAAACATTATCTCTAGGTCAGTGATTCCCCTAACTTGTCTGCATGTTAGCATCACCAAAATTTAAACATTAAATTTAAAAATCTTAAATGTCAGGCCACACACCAAGCCAATTAAATCACAGTGTCTTGGGATGGAACATAAGATCCAGTAAGTCTTTTTGAAGCTCCCATGAGAACCCAATGTGCAAACAACTTGGGAACCACTGTCCTAGGTGATTTATACAAATTATCACATTTAATTTTACAACTACTCTCTGAGTTATGTTTTCATTCCTTATAAAAAAGAGAAAACTAAGGCTCGCATTGAGTTAATGAGCATCATCCAGCAATTTCCATGCAAAAGATTAAAACCCAGGTCCGTCTGACTTCAAAATCTCTGCTTTTAACTATTTCTCTTTTTTATTGAAGCAAAGTTATTAGAGAATTCTAAATTTAATTAAAAATTGTAAACAAACATCAGAAGTTGTATTACAAATATCTGAGCCAGAGTTATAAATAAATAGAAAAACTGGGAACATTGTGTTGCCATTTGTGAAGGAGTCTACTATAACCTATTAATACAATCTTACAAAATCAATAAGAATTATTGGTCAAAGTTTCACCATTATATATCAGGGAATTAACTTTAGTAGATTATACACTGGAGCCAAATATGTGCTTTATTCCCTCTCCCCACTGCACACCCGCTCCCCCCCTCCCCCCCCCGCCCAGTCTTGGCAGTAGTCAAACAAAGTCCAAACCATTAGTAAGAGCTTCTACCTAATGTTTTCCTGAGAATAATTCCCAGATGTGCTGTATGTACAATGGCCAAGATAATCTGATGACTACTTTGGGGAACAATACTCTGCTATAAAATGCATTCTTGTGGGCATGTAATTTTTTCTCTACACCTAATTTAGGACATAGATGGACAAACATCACAGCTCTAGTGGAAACACTACAACAGGTTTTGTATCTAAGGGGCAGATGGCTCTGCACATCAACATTAGCTATTGCTCTTCCAGTCTTATAAACAAGTTACAAGAACTGAGCAAAAATGACACTTCTGCATACATGATGACATAATTATGGGTGTAGACTTAATCTTAGAGAAAAGCCCAAAAGAGTTTATGTCAGTACAAATTGTAAAGACACTGCCATAGGGGTATTTTTAGGATTTCTTTACTCCCACAGTAATCACAGACAACTGAATGTCATTTGACAATAATTCTATTTGTGAGAACTTTCTGCTTGACTAGTAGGCAACTTGGTTCTTCACTCCTAACTGGCACTTTGAGGCTAAGGACTCTCCAGACTTCACCAACTGAAACAAAAGTGGTCTGTATTCAGTGTAATATAGTGATGTAAACCAAAAAATGAATAATACTTTGACATTCTGAAAAGTGTTTTCTCACCAGATAGCTCCAATACTACTAGAAGTTATTTTCCAGTAGGCAATAAAGTACTGCAACAAAGTTGATTATTTTAATTTGAGATTTTTCTGCCTTTCAAAAAGAAAACAGTTTTATTTTCCTTTTATAGTTAAATAAATATTGTCAGCTATACAGACTAGTGTAATGAAGAAAGAAATCATCTAAAATCTCACTATGCAGTCAGAACCTCTAGGTATGTAGGTTTCCTACCCTCCCTTCTTTCCTATTATTTTATTTATTTCTCTTTTTGCCTATAAACAACACAATAAATACACAGGGGTGGAAAAATAAAATAGAGAATGGTTGTAAATGTAAAGCGAAATTCCCTCCTCCATTTTTTTCCATCCCTAAATCAATTTTTTAGAGGTTAAATGTCTATGCTTTTCTGTTATTCTTTTTGATTTATAAACTTTGGATCTGTTGATTCCCAGCTACAAAGGGAAGAATTTTGTCCACTCATGTTACTTTCTACTTGTTTTTCCTTCTTACCAATTTTAATAATAATCATATTATTACTTTGATTTCTATTGGTTACTGACCTTAATTATTATACTGAAATTGCTATTGTCTGTTCCATCAACTGTCAAGTCTATCTCTTCACTTTTTATGTTAGTAAGATGATACTAACATCACTATTTAAACTTTACCTCTCCTGCCCATTTTTATTATTTTTTTAAATCTTTATTGTTGAAAGTATTACATATATCCCATTTACCCCATATAGCTCACCCCCACCCCCTTTCCCAAACTTCCGCCACTGTATTGTCTGTGTCTATGGGTTATGCATATATGAATTCAAATTTGGTTGAGCACTTACCACCCACTCACCTACCCCCACATTTCCTCTGAGATTCAACCGTCTGATCTATGCTTCTATGTCTCTGGATCTATTTTGTTCAAAAGTTAATTTTGTTCATTAGGTTCCACATATGAGTGAGATCATGTGATACTTGTCTTTCTCTGTCTGGCTTATTCACTTAATCTAATGCTCTCCAGGTCCCTCCTGTCTCAAAGCAAAGAGATTCTTCTTTTTTATTGCTGCATAGTATTCCATGGTGTAAACGTACCACAGCTTTTTTATCCATTCATCTACTAATGGACACTTGGTCCTGCCCATTCTTAAAGCTTCAACTTCTGTACTTTTGTAGCTCCAAGATTTATAATATTTATATTTTCTTGTTCACGGACTCGAAATAAAGAGATCTGGGTCAAAATCATATTTTGCTTTCATAAAAGCTATGTATTGCAATTCCACTAGATCTCTAGCGAGTACGTGACTTGCCTTTCTCATTTTTAAAATGGGGCTTTTGATGAACAAAAGTCTCTAATTTTGATGAAGTCCATTATATCATTTTTTCTTTTATGATTATTGTTTTTTACATACCAAGAACTATTTGCCTACTGCATGATAGCAAAGATATATAGTTTCAGCTTTTATTTTTAGGTTTTCACTTTACCTTAGGTTAAAGTTTTTATATGTTGTGATGTAAAGGTCAGAATACATAGATATTGAGTTCCAGCACCATTTGTTGAAAATATTTTCTTTTCCTCATTGAATTTCTGACATCTCAGTTAATTGGCTGAATATTATAGCAAGGTATATTTCTAAATTCTCTACTCTGTTCAATCCACCTATTTGCCTTTTTTTTATGCCAACACACTGTCTTAATAACTGTGGCTTTATAATAAGTCTTAAAATTAAGTAGTCTAACCTGTTTTCTTTTTCAAGATTATTTTGGCTATTCTAGGTGCTTTATGTATTTCCATATAACATTTCATATTAGACTGTCAATTTCCACCAAAGAGTAAAAGCATTCTGAGTTGGAAGTATATTGTGTCTTTTTTTAAAATTTAAAGTCTATCTCGTTTCAAGTATTACATATGTCTCCCTTTTCCCCCATTGACCTCTCCCTGGCTGTTCCCATCCCCCAGCACATGAGTATATTGATTCTATAGGTCACTTTCAGGTGGAATGACATTTTTACAATATTGTCTTGCAACAATGTGCATGGTACATTTCTCTATTTCTTTATGTCTTTCTTTCTGTAGGTTTGTGGTTTTCAAAGTAGAGATATTTAATATCTTTTCTTAAATTTATTTTTAGGTAATTAATATTTTTGACACTATTCTAAAGGGTATTTATTTTTAAATGTAATTTTTCCAATTGTTTGTTGAAAAAATATAAAAACAGTGATTTTATATCCTATAACCTGACTGAATTCACTTATTGGAGCTAACAGATTTTTGGAAAATCAGATAGATTCATGTTGTTTGTGAATAAAGGCAGTTTCATTTCTGCTTTTCCAATCTTTATTCACCATTACCCAATTCTTTATATGTTATATCCATCTTTTCTTGCAGACTTTTAAACATATTTATCAGTTATTTTAAAGTCTTTCTATGCCAACTCTAACACCTAGTTCCTTTGTTAGTCTCTTTCTATCGACTATAAGTCACATTTTTCCATTTCTAGTAATTTTTTATTGTTATGCTGTTGGTAATTCATTGCAGAGTCTCTGGATCTTCTGAAACTGTTGAGTTTTGTTTTAGCAGACAGTTAAATTACAGACATTACTTTCAACTTAGGGAAGCCTGGTTTTTTCTTTGTTAGGGTAGGTCCATGTTTTGGTGAGGTAGTCTTTATTCCTAACTTCATGGAAAGCCTAAGATATTTACCAAGCTCTTCTACTTTAGTTGGATTTTAACGCCAAAGTGTGTGTCACCTGTGGTGGGCAGCAGCTAACGTGTCTGTTTAGCTCTTGGAGCTCATTTTCTGCGAGGCTCCTTAGATTCTCACGGGCACAGTCACCAGTCAAGGCAGCCAACCAACATTTTGAGGGGAGTTTATATGCAGATTTTGGGGCTTCTTACTCAGTAGCCCCTTCCTTTTTGGGATGTTCTCCTAGGTTTTTAGCTGCTCAGGCAGTCCTAAACTCAGTTATCTAAATTCTTAGGTCACTAATACTGTGGCTTTCTTCTATCATCCCATGTTATACAGGCTGAAGTGTGGGGAGGGCTACTTATAGGGTTAAATAGATGTATAAGAAATTTGATGGAGATATATTCCTAATCTTCCCAAACTTTTTCCATTTTCCTCAACAAATTTCTTCCTTTCCAACTCTGACTAAATAATTTGCAAGTCTCCTTTCCGTTATTGTCATAATTACACCATGATTTAAATTTTTTCACTTATATTCATAATTACCAAAAATTGGATTTCTTTTACAACTGGTGTTATGAAAATAGAATGGGATTGAGGATTAGGTGACCCAGGTTTTATCACTGCTTTCCCACCATCAGCAGTGTCATATTAGGCTTAGGGAATCACTAAACCATATGTTCTTCAATTTACTGTTTGAACAAAAGTTAAAATAGACTAAATAGTGTCCAGAGACAATTCTAATTACTTATTACATACATAGATACATACATTATTTCAGGTTCTGAGTTTCAAAAAAAAACACTACTCTAAAAAATTTATTTATAAAGGTTTTTATATCTTATTAATCAATATATCACGTCACCAAATATAAGCAACAACTCTGATAAGAAAATTGCTAGAATGTAAAAACATTAATTGTATTTTACCACTGGATTCTTTTAGACTAGAGCAGGCAAAATTATCATCCTTTTCAAATGATAAAGGTGAATGGTGTTTGATAACTTCTTAAACTGATTATTTATTTGGTATCCTTAATTCATGATATAAAGCAGAAAATGTTTCATTTTAATGGGAACTGTTTAATCATTAAGGATTTGAAAGATATGTCATAAAAGCCAAGTGCAGTCCTTAGTCAGAAGCTCTATTATAAACATCTATAAACCTATTTTTACAAATTGCTTGACTTCAAAGGAAAATCATAAGACCTTCACAAAATGTGCAAGCCTGAAGAGTTTGCTTCTAAATACTAACTGTCCTTTCTATGTATGACCAAAAAAAATAACAGGACTCACATGTTTTGTCTGACATTTCACTGAATTAAATTCAATTCAACCCAATTTGCAAAGAAATATGTGAGCATGAAAACTTAAAAATTAATACTGAACAATGATTCTAGGAACTCTGCAGATGATTAAATATTACCTCACTTTGTGCCTATCTTTCCAATCTACTTCTTTAGAAACTGTTGATAGTAACAATACTCTTTTAGCTAGACAGTCCATGTGTCTGGGACTATTGCCCTCCCTCTCTACACACAGATGTAGACAATTTCAGAGTCTTCTATATTTTCATTCTTTAAACACCACTTACATCATTGTTTGAAAGCCACTGCCTTCCTCTTATTCTTCATCAGAGAAGAGAATAATATCAAAGTTATTACTATGAGGAATTTTAAGCTAGCTGCCTAGCCATTTCTTTTTCTAATCTTTAAAACTAGAGGCCTGATGCATGAAAATCGTGCAAAAGTAGGCTTCCTTTTCCCTGGCTGCCGGCACCAGCTTCCCTCTGGCAGCCGGGATCTGGGCTTCCCTGCGGCCGCCGGCAGGCACCAGGGACCTGGGCTTCATCCAGAAGGCTGTCTGGTCTAATTAGCATATTACACTTTTATTATTATAGATTTTTATCCAAGATACGCATGCACAGACATAACTTAGAGAGGTAAATAATTCTATAAAGCAACACCTGCCCTCTCCTTTATGCATTCTCTATTACCTAATTCTCAGAAGCAAGCATTATGTTTTTTTCCTATATCAAATTTTGCTGAAAATTTCTGAATTACATGGTTCTATTCCTACATCTTGATTTTTTAATTTTAGATATTATCTCATGTCAACTCTCTCCAGATGAGGATTTAGCATTTGTTTTTGTTTGAAACCATTCACCCTATTGTATCCAACTGTCATCTCTATCTCCCACCTATTTCCCTGTACTCTCTTCCTCCCAATGTAGTTACAACCATGTTTAGTTAGATCAGCATTCAATATTTGCATTCTTATAACTAAGTAAACAACATTTCCTGCTGAGCCACATAATACACTTAGATTAATTTTACTTTCTTCTTATTAGAGTTCATTGTCTTATTTTTTTCCTTTGATTAGTGATTTTATACATAATATTTTGGTATATATACAAATCACATTATAATATATAATCAAATATATAATTTAATTTCAACCACTTTTAGTTGTTCATATCCCTCTAAATATATTCAAACATATTGAGTCGGGTGGTTTTTTTCTGAGCAGGATGCAAGGGTGGTTTATTTTACAGGTTCTTGTCGAGGTGGATTCGAAGAATGAAGCCACAGACAAAAGGTGGTATATGAAAAGGTGGAAATTTATTGGAAACAAGTGCAGACTCCCATGTAGGGAGGGGGTCCCAAGAGGGTAGCCCACTAAGCTCCTTTTCCTAAGGTTTATAAAGGCTGCAGTTCTTTGTTTCTTGGCGCTGCCTTCCAATTGGTAGAATATTAAATTCAACGCTTAAAACCCACATTGTGCCCCCCTCATTCTCTCCCCCTTCAGTGGTAGAATTCTCTATCTCCTGTGAAAATCTGTTTTCCTCTTTCTCCCATTTGTTAGCATTTCTCTATTCTCTGTGAAAGTTTGTTTCCTCTTTCTCCCCATACCCTGTGGCTTTTCCCATCTTCTGTGAATGGATGTCTTCTTTCCCCTTATTCTGTGGCACCTTTTGTTCTCTGTAAATGTATGCCTTTTGGCAGCTTCAAGCCCCCAACCAACTATACCTTCCTCCCCCATGGACCCCCGAATTCCTAAAGTTCCCTAAACCTACCTAGGGAACCCCTAAAAACTCTTTCCCCCTAAACTCTTTACCCCTAAAAACTCTTTCCAATATTAAGTATTCTACCAATTTCATCTTTTTTTAAAATAAATCTGTGGACAAAAGGGGCCACATGCTGACCTGAAAAGTGCAGGGGAGGCCTGCAAACTCAGAGACCTAAAGTAACCACAAAGGATGGTTTTGAATCCAAAAGCCATTGACTCACTTCTGACTCTACATAAATTGTTCAATTCCATACAATAAAGATGATCATTACAATTTCAGGGTGATTTTGAAAATTTTAGACAATGTCAAAACCAAGACTGGATCAGTGAGCCTAAGTTGATGCTTTTTCCCTCATTCTTCACTTTGTTAGTCTAGCAGTGGTTCTCAACCTTCCTAATGCCGCGACCCTTTCATACAGTTCCTCATGTTGTGGTGACCCCCAACCATAAAATTATTTTTGTTGCTACTTCATAACTGTAATTTTGTTACTGTTATGAATCGTAATGTAAATATCTGATATGCAGGATGTATTTTCATTGTTCACGACCCACAGGTTGAGAACCGCTGGAAGGAGTCAACCTCTTAAGTCAGAAACACTAAGACCTATTGGCACAAATGAAATGTTCTAACAAAATGCCTCAGTTCTCTTCCTCATCTCATGTTCATAAGGTGTTTTAAAATGTGTAATTCCCACATTGGCCTGGCACTTCAGATGTATCTGGAGTAGGCATTGGAAATGGAAACTGAGAGATAAATACCATTGTAATGATGACTTGAAAAGACTGATGATGCAGCAACTAATAGGAAATGAAAATGACCCGTGGGGGGGGGGGGGAGGCTTGCAATAATATTTATATTCTCCATGTTTGGTAATGGTAAAAACCAAAATGATAAAATAAAATATAGTCTTTCTTTGGTATTATGCATCTTTTTGGGGGCGGGGGGTAAATTTGTTTCTTAGGGCTAGGCAATTACTAGTAAATGAACATTTCCTGGAAACAGGAATCAAGGTAATGTCCAACTTCACAACTCAAAAATGTTTATTAATTTGACCAGTTTTCCCATTCCCAAACCTAGACTTCCCCTTCTACTATAATCAAGTATTTACTGCTGTCATTTGTGTCCCACATTTCTACTCTGTCTCCTAGATCAATGCACACCTTATAAATTCTGAACTAATATTTAGCAATTACCTAATATATTCCAGGCACTGTTAGACATCTATTGCATAAAAAATGAGCAAGATAGGCTGCTGGCCCATCCAAGGATGTGCTAGTGGCCCTTGGTGGTAGTGGAGCCCATGCTGTGCGTATGGGGGTGGGGAGGGGCGGTGAGCAGCACAGGTGACTTACAATGGTATAAAAGGTGCTAGTTTCTCCTTTCACAGTTGGCCTCTCTCCCCAGCCTGAACATGGATTGGGAGACTCAATATTGGAGAGTCAGTATTCTCCTGAAAAACAGAAACTGTAGAATGTGTATTTTGGAGAAAGGTCGTGGGCACTAGTAAGTCCGAAATCCACAGGGGAGGTGGGCAGACTGGAAATTCCAGCAAGAGTCCATGTTGCCTTTGCAGTCAGAAGACAATCTGAGAGAATTCCTTCCTCCTCATGGATTTTCCTTCTTCATTTCCTTAATCGGTTCAGTCTTCTCTTAATTATTCATTAGATTGTTTCTCGAATGTGTATGTACTGTCATCTCCCTAGTGCAAGTTCTCATAACCTCATATCTGGAAATCATCCCAACTGGCCTTGCTTTGTCAAGTTTTTCCAATACCAATCCATTCTAAAACAGTGACTTTTGTTAAAACACTGATGTAATCATGTCACTGCCCTGCTCAGAATCTTTGGACAACTTTCTGTTGCCTCCTGAATAAAATCTGAGCTATTAACTGAGACATTAAGGTTAATGTCTCTATTTTACTATTTATCTTGCTGGATAAACCTCACTGTTAAAAAAATGTAGAGATTATTTCCAACTCTACACCACTTTTTTAAAAAAAATATTTTTATTGATTTCAAAGAGTTAGGGAGAAGGAAAGATAGAAACATCAATGATGAGGGAGAATCATTGTCCAGCTGCCTCCTGCATGTTCCCCACTGGGGATTTAGCCCGCAACCTGAGCATGTGCCCTGACCAGAACTGAACCATGACCTCCAGGTTCATAGGTTGATGCCCAACCACTGAGCCATGCCACCCGGCCTAGTCCACTTATTGACCATCTATCTGTCTTGCAATACTTCAGAAAGTATTTGATTTTTAATTTGATGGGTCATGAAATTAATTTTTTGGTGTTTAAATGAAATTCTTCTTTATCTTTCTTTATTTGCTTAAAGATTACGTCTATATTATAGTTCTTTATTTTCCTCTCCTAAGGAAGTATTGCTATTTGCAAGGTAATTTTATACTTTTAAATCAGCTAGTCATTGCTATGTAACATATTATCTCAAACCTAATTTCTCAAAACAAGTTTTAATTGTTCATGATTCTGTGGGTCAAGAATATAGGCAGGGAATAGATAGATTTTTATCTTTGACAAGAGTCATGGGTACTGGGAAGACTAGGGGTCTAAAATGGTCTCACTCACATGGCTGGCAGTTACTGCTGGTTCTTGTCAGGAGATGTTCTTTACTTCTCCTAGAAAGTACATAATGTCTACTTGTCTCACTTTCAGTGATGTTAGCAGTTATTAATGATTATTGCCTACATCCATTAAATAGTGGGGTTGCAAAATAGTGATATTATAATTCCATCATTCATTTATTGTTTATCAGCTGGAAGTAAACCTTCTCAACGTTATTTGCTTTCCCTAATGTATAGTTCATTTTCAAAATATTGATGATCAATGAAGTTTTTTTAAGAATCATTTTGAATTTATAAATTTAGATACGTTGGATTTGTATCAATCCATTGCAGTTAGTATCCTTATTGATATTTGAAGGCCCAAGTGAATAAGCCAAGTTGACATCTGAGCCTTTTAGATATAACCTTAGTAATCTTTGATAGTTTCCTTGCTTTCTAGTTGATATGATATTCAAGGCTCATCAGTACATGTAGTGTTACAGAGTTCCTTTTAGTGAGAAATGGTATGTAGAGATCACAATTTGTGTTTTAAGGGTGCTCACTGATACTGGGTTCATTGTTTTTAGAATTTTTTTTTGTTTGTTTTTTTTTATTTTTTTAATTAAATCTTTATTGTTCAGATTATTACATTTGTTCCTTCCCCCCCCCCCATAACTCCCCTCCTCCCAGTTCCCGCCCCACCCTCCGCCCTCACTCCCCACCCACTGTCCTCATCCATAGGTGCACGATTTTTGTCCAGTCTCTTCCCACATCTCCCACACCCCTTTCCCCCCCAAGAATAGTCAGTCCATTCCCTTTCTATGTCCCTGATTCTATTATAATCAACAGTTCATTCTGTTCATCAGATTATTTATTCACTTGACTCTTAGATTCACTTGTTGATAGATGCATATTTGTTGTTCATAATTTGTATCTTTACCTTTTTCTTCCTCTTCCTCTTCTTAAAGGATACCTTTCAGCATTTCATATAATCCTGGTTTGGTGGTGATGAACTCCTTTAGCTTTTCCTTATCTGTGAAGCTCTTTATCTGACCTTCAATTCTGAATGATAGCTTTGCTGGATAAAGTAATCTTGGTTGTAGGTTCTTGGTATTCATCACTTTGAATATTTCTTGCCACTCCCTTCTGGCCTGCAAAGTTTCTGTTGAGAAATCAGCTGACAGTCGTATGGGTATTCCCTTGTAGGTAACTGAGTTTCTTTCTCTTGCTGTTTTTAAGATTCTCTCTTTATCTTTTGCTCTTGGCATTTTAATTATGATGTGTCTTGGTGTGGTCCTCTTTGGATTCCTTTTGTTTGGGGTTCTCCATGCTTCTTGGACCTGTAAGTCCATTTCTTTCACCAGGTGGGGGAAGTTTTCTGTCATTATTTCTTCAAATAGGTTTTCAATATCTTGGTCTCTCTCATCTTCTGGCACCCCTATAATTCTGATGTTGGTACGCTTGAAGCTGTCCCAGAGGCTCCTTACACTATCCTCGCATTTTTGGATTCTTTTTTCATTTTGCTTTTCCGGTTGGATGTTTTTTGCTTCCTCGCATTTCAAATCATTGACTTGATTCTTGCGCTCCTCTGGTCTGCTGTCAGGCGTCTGTATAATATTCGTTATTTCAGTCCGTGTGTGCTTAATTTCTAGTTGGTTCCCCAATATAAGATCGAGGGTCTTATTAGTTTTCGTGTAGATCTCATTAAGTTTATCGACAGCTTCTAAACAGTTCTTGAGAGACCTTAAAAGTGTGGTTCTGAACTCTATTTCTTCCATTGACAATTTTGTCCTGTTTCTTTGTCTCCGCATTTTGTTATGCTTCCTTGGTGCACCCCCTAGTGGTCTTTGTTCGCAGTCTTATAGATAAATCTTGATTGATAGCTAATTCCAGGGAGGGTTTGACCTCCAGGCCAAGTGGCTATGAGAATCAGCTGTGTCAGCAGTGAGAGAACTTCTGTCCTCTAGGGAGGTGCTAATCTAGCCTTTGCCTGAGGCTATCCGGCAAATGCCTTTGCCTGAGGCTATCCGGCAAATGCCTCTGTGCAGGGCTTGGGCGGGGCGGGTCGCACAGGATCAACAGGGTGGGCGGAGAGAGCAGTTATGGCGGCTCTCAGTCCTGTCCCAAGGGGCTCTGCCTCTCTGAGTCCCAGCACCCGCTGCAAAGCTCGGAGAGAAAGCTGCACTCGCTCTGACCAAAGCCAGACAGTCCCGCTTCTCCCGTTTAAGTCTGGGTCCCTAAAGACTCGCCCGGATCTGGTGCTCAGAGTCTGCGACTCCCTCCTGATTGAAAACAACAACCGCGCCCTCCGCCGCCAGCCCGCTCCGCGCACTCCGCACCTCAGA
Organism: Myotis daubentonii; assembly: GCF_963259705.1. NCBI lineage: Eukaryota > Metazoa > Chordata > Mammalia > Chiroptera > Vespertilionidae > Myotis > Myotis daubentonii. The sequence continues at coordinate 37,187,394 of NC_081856.1, read as the reverse complement.
ATTTGACTTCAGCACTGCGCCTCCTCTGAGTGTCCGTGTGCGTTTCTCTTTCCTCCTAGTTGTAGGACTTCCACTCAGCCAGCGCCCCTGTGGTTCTGGGTGATGTCCCTTCCGTTTTTTGGTTTCACTTTTGAAGTAGTTGTTCAAAGCAGCAAACTCCGGCGTTAACCTATGCCGCCATCTTGGTTCTCTCCTAGAATTTTTTGTTAGACACAAAGTGTACATTTTCAAAAAGGTTATATGAGTTCATATTGACATTTCCACTTTAAATTTTGGACTAGAGAAATTTTCCTTAACCTCATATAACTTTTATTTGTGTCTTCTATGCCAAAAATCTCAGTTCTCAATGAATTCAACATAATTACTCATTTGCTTTATTATATTATTACAAATAGTCTCAGAGTAATGTAAACACTACCACAAGTAATATGATTAATAAAAACAATGTAAGACTTTTTGGGGGGGCAGGTCTTTTGTCCTTAGGTCATACCAAATGAAGGCTATAATGTCAACTTACTGTGTTTTAAATCACTTGGAATAGCTCCTATATGTATGGTTATCCCACTAAACTGGATATGTTAGTTTCATTTGTTTCTTTCACTTCATTTTTTACTTTTAGGAATTAAATTTCCCTCCAACTTTATTTTGTCTTATAATTATGTAATATGTTTACATGATTCCAATGTTAGTTTTATGTAACAAGGAATATTCAAAGAAATTCAGCTTTCATTTCTGTCTCCTGCATCCTATTTTCTTTTTTATTTCCTGTGGCTAACCATTTGTATGGTTTGTTTTCTTTATTATTTAAAAACTTTTTTTGTTGTTGTTGTTATCCGCACCGGAGAATATTTTTTCCATTGATTTTTAGAGAAAGTGGAAGCGAGTAAGGAGAGAGAAAAACATTGATGTGAGAGAGACATATGTATTTGTTGCCTCCCCTGCACGTGTCCCAACCGGGGCCAGAGATCAAACCCACAACCCAGGTATGTGAGCTTGACTGGAATCGAACCCACCACCCTTCGGTGTTCAGGTCTATGCTCTATCTATCGAGCCACACTGGCTAGGGCTAAAAACAATTTTAGTAGACTTTTTTTTAAAGAACAATTTTAGGTTCACAGCAGTATTGAGCAGAATGTGCAGCAGAATGTCCCCAGACATACACAGTCTCCCTTAATATGAAAATCTCGTTCCAGAGTGGTACATTTATTAGAATCAATGATCTTACATTGACACATCATTGTCTCCCAAAGCCCATAATTTACATTAGAGTTCACTATTATTATATCCTATGGGTTTGGAAAAATATATAATGACTTATATCCCCCATTATACTATTACACAGAATGGTTTCACTTTCCTAAAAATCCTCTGTGCATTCCCTATTTCCTTCTTCCTAATGCCCAACAACCACTGATTCTTTTATTGTCCCCATACTTTATTTTTTTTCCAGAATGTCATAAAGTTGGGATCAGATAGTATGCAGACTTTTTAGATTAGCTCCTTTTTCTTAGTAATATGCATTTATATTTCCTCCATGTCTTTTCATGGCTTCATAGCTAATTTTTTAAAACATTAAATAAAAATGTGTACCCTTTACCTGTGACATACTTTTTCCAAGTTGGTCATTTTTTTAGCCGTTTTATTATTACATTTCTAATTTTATCTAATCAAATTTGTTATCTTTATTGCTTCTGGAGACATAGCTTCTCCACTTTCAGGTTATAGAAGAATTCAATGGCATTTCTTTCTCATACTTGAATAATAATAGAGTAACCCAGTTTAGTGGGTTGTGACCAGCAATTTTTAAATGTGATAAAATTAAATATAATAGAAAATATAGTGTTCATTGCATCTAATAAAGTACTGAAAGAGCTCGGAAGCTGTCACTCCCACCCTCATAAGAAAAAAGCTAAACAAACAGAAATTCATCAACTCTTAAGATTCATTAGAGAACTAGGTCAAAGGACAAATTGTTTTCTCTAAAACTAGAGAGACAGGAAGACACAGAGAATCGCAGTTTACCAGGAGCAGAGGCCAGCAAAAGGAACTAGTATTGGTAGGGATAATTTAAGCTCTAATTGATGAGTTGCTAAGTGGCTTAAGTAGTCTGAGAGTTAAAAACTCCAAAGGGGTCCAATTTTAAGGGGACTCACACGTTCATTAATTTTACCTCCGGGAGCCCTATCATGTTCTCACTGTGAAGATGGGAGAGGAATGCCCTAGTGCTTCCAGCAGGAGGAGGGGGAAATAACCATTTGGAAATATAGCCAGAGCTTTCTGTTCTTCACAAGATCTACCAAGAGAGCCTGACTGGGGGAAGGGAAATAGCCAACTCAGGCTCACTGAAGACTGAGACCTCACTGTAGGACTACCGAGTGCTTTCCCTTCCCCACACGGTACCGCCACATCAATATCATGGGATTACAACTCAAAAACTCAAAAACTACAAGTCTCAGATTCTATTTAAGAAGTCTCTATGAAAACTCAAAGACTAAAGGGAAGACAAAAGCAATGACCTTAAAGAAAATGTATAGTCTCTGACACCACAGCTCAAAACAGTCTATTGTTAGATAAATAAAAAGTACATATTGTAATAATATGTATCTTCACCATATATACAAATTTATGAGTGTGTGTATTGGATTATGAGTAAAAATGTATTTTTTATTGTGAACCACAGTCAAAACAGTGGAAATCAATTCGCATAGGTAATCTCTTGATTGCTTTCTAGAACCAAATACTACTACACCTATACTCTCATTACCCATTCAAATACAAAAAATAATTCCGTGAGGCAATTCAGTTGCTTCACATACACAATGTAAGTTTATGAATGCTCTTTTGTTATCCCAGTCTCTAAATGTTCAAAGAATTTATTTCATGAACTATTCTTTTTAATATAAAAGTTGTTCACCATCATGAATTTGTTCTTTAGTATAGCACAAGAATTAATATTGACACACCTGTTAAATTACAAGGTCCTGGTGTAGACAATCAGTTCTTTCATGCTCCATGTCTGTCAACCAAACGACTGGCATGTGCAGGTACTCAATAAATACTTATTCAATGAATAACTAATACATTAATTCTTTAAGAAAGACAGTGTGAGTATATATATGTTAATCTCTTTCCTTTCTATTATTTTTACAAATATGATAAAATACTTAAAATTTCACAAAACTAGCAAGCATTGAAATTTGACCAGTTCTTATGACTATGACTTTCTAGAATTTATAAAATAACACCGATGATGCTAAATCTCACAATTGCAAAAATATTTAGGAAGATGAATAATGGGGTTAGTCAGCCCTGTAGTCAGATGATAGACATTCTTAAGTAAGGCTATTTAGACACTTCTGCATGTGGAGCTTCTAACTAACTTTTGGGCTCATAATTCCCTGGGGTTTTGCCACAACATTCATCAATCCAGTTCTTCTCTCAGGGGTGCATGGATGCCATTCAAAATATATATTTAAGGCCAGGCCTGCATGCCTCAGTGATTGAGCAGTGACCTATGAACTGGTCAGGGCACATGCCCGGGTTGTAGCTCGATCACCAGTGTGGGGCACGCAGAAGGCAGCCGGTAAATGATTCTTTCTCATCATTGATGTTTCTATCTCTCTCTCCCTCTCCCTTCCTCTCTGAAATCAGTAAAAATATATATTTAAAAAAACCCAAAAAACATATTTCTAAGTAAAACCTCTTTGTCTTCCCCCCCCCAACAAAAACATAATTTTAACTATAGAATGAGGAAAATTCAAGAATAAAAAATATATAATTGAGTTACATTCCAGGTACAAATTCTGATTACTCAAGTTGCCATATATTTACATCATTAAACAATCAATGTCCCAAGCATTTAACACTGGCATTCCCTTTTTAAAATCTGCCAGTGTCTTCTTTAAATGCCAACATCATTGGAAATACTGACTTATCTTCTAATATTTGCTGGAATCACTTTTAGATTTTTTGGGTCTATAGATACTTCTTGATTAGTTTTCTTTTTAAAAGAAAGTAAAATGTCTGAACAGTCCATCAAAACTACAAATAAATCTCAGTAAGAGTTCATTTAGTTTTGTATATTCAAACCCTTCCATGGTGTTCCTATATAAACTAAACGTATTTATAAACAATATAATTCTTCCTTCAACAAATTTTCAATGACACATTTATTCAAAATTTGTGTTAGCCAGCTTTTGTTGTAGTAATAACAAACCCCAGTATATCTGTTTGTTATAACATGCATTACTTGCTCAAGTTCATGAGGGTCATAGCTCTGCTGGGTTTAGCTGAGTTTGGTTGAGCTAGACTTTGGCTCCACAAGTAATTTTTTATTCCATAGTTCGGGCTGAGGGAGTAAGCCAGCATCTTGGACATGCTGTTCTTATTACAGAGGAAAAATTAAAGAGAGTGGATGCCAAAACATGCAAAATATGCAAGCACACTTAAAACTTCTACTGAGATATTCTATTAGCCAAAGAAAGTAATATAACCTAGGCCAAAATCAGGGGACAGGAAAGTAGGCTGTGCTCAAAGAGAAGCATGACAAAACATATAGGTGGAAGGAATATTTGTGAAATAATGCAATTTACCACAACCTACTCTCTTGTTAACAAATGTTCACTTCCCTTCTGTATCCTAAAGATACTCCAAAGTCTCAAGATCCTTGAAATTTAGGATCTTTTTTTTTAAATGTCTTTTTATTTTTTTTAAAAAATATATTTTTTTATTGATTTCAGAGAGAAAGGGAGAGAGAGAGAGAAACATCAATGATGAGAATCATTGATCGGCTGCCTCCTGCACACCCCACACTGGGGATCGAGCCCGCAACTCGGGCATATGCCCTGACTGTGAATCGAACCGAACCATAACCTCCTAGTTCATAGGTCGAAGCTCAACCACTGAGCCACTCCAGCTGAGTGAAATTTAAGATCTTGAGTATACATCAATTGCAAATGTAGCTCGTCTTAAGCCTAAGTCTTATGAACTAAAAGACTAGTGATTTGCACCCACATACTCATTTAAAATCATGGAACTCACAATAAACACTCATTTAGAAACTGGATAACGGGAAGAACCCATTACTCACTGGTCTCCAGCAATTCTGAAATCCCACTAAGCAAGAGTTGAAAGGTTTACTCAATGGAGTTTAGGGAACTTTGCTTAATCTTTAGTTTTGTTTTCTGGAGGTGACTTCATAGTCTATTGTTTTTCACGACTCTTGACTTTACCTTCCAGGAGGTCCTTCTTCTTCCAAATTCATCTTTGGAAGAAATTGCCCTTTGGCTGCTAAGCAGCTTCCTCAGCCTGCCCATAGAAAGTTGAGGGCTTGAGGGTAGTTTTATTGTTCAAACAATCACAGCCTCTTTTCCATTCAGGCTGGTGGCAATTTTGGCATGACAACTCTCAAAAACATTGTTGGTTTCTTTGCTATCCTTGTTTCCATTAATGCCCCCTTTATTAATCAACTTTCATTGTCATGACAAACAATCTTCAAATCTCTGCAATTTACAACAACAAATAGTCATTTGTCACTCATTATGGGGCTCTGCTGGCGTCTTTTGGGCACAGCTTCATTATGTGTCTTCTCTCTTTGAACCAAGACTGAGGCGTAGCCACTATTTGAAACATGCTTTTCTGACTGTGGAAGGCAGGAAGAAGAGAAGGATTATCAAACCATGCAAGTGCATTTAAAACTTCTGCCCAGATGTGCTATATGGCATATCTGCTCACACCCTACCGGTGAAAGCAAACCACATGGTCATGACAGTTAACCAAAGTTAATGGGTGAGAGGAGCAAATGTTAACCATAGGACAGTAAGGAAAAGAGTAACTATGTACAAATAAAATAAAATATAATACAACAAATAATTACTGAAAAGCAACTGTGTTCCTTCCAGCTGCTAAAGATACTATAAAGAAAACAGTGCCTCTGAACTCAGAAAACTCAGTCCAGTCTCCACTCGGCTAAGTAAAGAGGCAACTGAAATGAGCAAAGCCTGAGGGCAAGAGAGAGCTTGAGGAACCAAAATATTTTAGTATGGCTACAGTGCAGAGACTAATCTGATCAAATGCACAAAACAATGTTAGAAAATTTTATATTCATATGATAAATATTGGCTTTAGAGTCTTAAGTCCCTTTAAAACACCTCCTGATAGGAATACGGCTGCCCACGGAAAACTAAAAAAGAAGAGAACACAAACAAAGCCTGTGCCTTTCAGAGTTGGAATACCCCAGAGAGCGTGGGCATTTACACTTGACAGTCAGGGTGAAAGGCAGAATCGTTTTATTAAACTGTATTGTGGTTTGGCACTTATACCCTTCCAGCATGCTTTGTGGGAGGAATCCTCAGGGTTGAAAATTGAGTTGAATGCTGTTAATGTGGCAATTATTTTACTATTGAGGCAACCACTGGCAAGAGAAAAAATGCCTTGAGGTTTATAGTTTATATATCTGATCAGAAAATACAGTCGCTTCTGTCAATTAACTACATTAGCCAGACTTTTCTAAAAAAAGAAATTGAAATACAATTTTACTCTATCACTTTTCAAGGGTGTGGCTTTGAGTTTGGTCTGGCAGGTGTGCACAAATCTGAAGAACATGCCAATTTTGTCTCTTAGCACAGTGTACTGCCCTGTGGAAGAGTCTAGCACATTTGCATCACGGGTAGGCCCCACTGTCCTTTTGAAATGGATAGCTGGGAATTGTTAACATGCTGATGACAAGCATAAAAAAAATAATAATACTTCTGGCTCAGTTTGTTGTCAATGCATGCGTATTCTAACAGGAGGAATCTTTTAAGTGTCAGCCATAAACTGCTTTCAAAACAGGGCTTTTGTCAAAAAGACAAAAAATGTCTTTTCAGAGTAAGCGGGGATACAGAATTTTTAAATATTCACCTGTGTTTAAGACACTATTCTCACTTCCCTTAACCACCTCTATGAGGGGCCTATCTCTATGAGGACCAGCCATAAAAAGAGAAGTTACAGTCAGTAAAAGCAGACAGAATCATCAGGAGCGATCAAATGTTGAGACACTATTAACGCACTACATATGATCTTTTTATCATCAACATCATTGGACATATGATGATACATTTGCACCTCAACCCCATCACTGATTGTCACATTGTTATTGACTCTGCATCTCTGAACTCTGTCCTAGGCAAAAGTACTGAAAAGGCCAAGTATCCCTTTGGTGTCTTTCTCTCACCCGGGACTTCATTGCTTTTGCCAAAAGTACCTCTTATTCTCTACCCTAGTATCAATAGTTACCATTTATTGGTTGCTTACTCAGCTTCTGGACACTGTGCTAGTCAATGTGTGTACATTACATAAGAATAGTAGGTAGCTCAGCCAGTGTGGCGTGTAGGAGGCAGCTGATCAATGATTTTCGTCACTGATGTTTCTATTTCTCTCTCCCTTCCTCTCTGAAATCAATAAAAATATATTGTTTAAAAAAGGAAAAAAAGTAAGTTACATTCTTTGTCTGTATTTCTCTCCCTTAAAAAAAAATAGTAGGTAAACATGTTTCCTTCATCTTACAGATGAGAAAGCTGAGACACCTCAAACATTAAATAATTTTCTCAAACTCGTAATGCTAGTAAAATGGTAGGAAGCAAAACTCAAACCAGATCTTTTCGACTGTAAGAAAATTCATAGTTCTGACCACTCCACAACACTGCTGTCTGCATTTGGATTTGTTTCTCACACACTGCAAGGCATGGTTAAGAGGGAAGTAAACTATTTAATGCTAAGGTGTGAATGACTATAACCCATACCCCTTTAATCCCTCCCTACCACACACATACCTTTTATCTTCTTTTTCACTTTAAAAAATGAATTTGTTCATTCAAATGAATCTCTAATTGGATTGATTTTGTGCAAGTTAACAAAAGGAAATAAAACACTTTAGACAAACTGCTAGAAGTATCTGGAAATAGGAAAAAGGAGTGGGAGTCATTCAGTTGTCATTTGAATCATTCCATAGAGTTAGTAATGGAATCTCCTGGCTGATGTGTTCTTTTAGAGCAGGTATACTATCACTGACCCTTATATCAAGTCAGCCTTGCTCATAGCCTCCCTCAAAAAGGTTTAATATAATTTAAAGCTTTAACTAAAAAGAAAAGACTAAAGAAAACCAGTAAGGTATAGTAATAATTTGATATTTGAATGCAGATTTTTATTTCCCTGTTTAAGCACACAAAATGTTGGTATTAGAGGCTAGTAAATTGGTCCAATTTACATTAATTTAAAGTCTCTGGTACCAATGCAAACCTTCTTCTTGTCCTCATTCATAATTTATTTACCAAGTAAATAATTTAATTACCAGAATTATCCTTTGGTTTTTAGCTACATCTTAGGTGAATTCTTTTTCTGTATACTTCCCCACCTCCATTTACTTATAAAGTTAATTTATCTTTCTTCTGGATTCCGAAAGCACATACAGTGGGGCCTTGACTTACGAGTTTAATTCGTTCCGAGACTGAGCTCGTTAACTCAAATTACTCTATCAACTCAATGCAAAAAATCAGCTGAGAGACAGCTGGTATCTCAAAAAACTCGTTAGTCGGGACACTCGTAAGTCAAGGCCCACCGTATTATCTCTCTATATATACTAGCTCTTACACATAACATTGTATTTTTTTACATGTTGTGCTTTTATTACTTTAAAAATCTCTTAGAGTATACATGGACTTATAAATGTTTAATTAGAGCATCTAACAGTGTCTGGCACTGATTAATTGCTGAATAAATAAACATATAGTTTCTATACCTTTATTTTATACTTAAAAATTGCCATCCCCAGTGGTCAATATAACCTAAAATATGAATCTGCAAAAATTAAATTTTTACCTATATGAAACAGATTCATTTCTGTTTCTTTTATTTGCTCACTTACTCATGCTTTCTCTTGTACTCATGCTCTTTTGCTTTTGCCTTTTTGATTTTTGCTCTCTTTCTCTCTCTCTGACTCTACCTGCCTCTCATCTCTATTTGCCTCTGTTTAGCTTCATTCTGCAACAGGCTTCTTATTGTGGCAGGGAAGATGGCCACTGGTACCAGGCTCAATTTTTTCAAGCTTAGCAACTTTAGCAGAAAGAGAACTTGTTTCTTCTAGGATTAAAAATGTCATTATCTTGCTTTGGAATTGCTTATCTCACCTTTTGCTAAAATATTCTAATATGAAAGTAAGTCAGAAGGAATACATCAATTCTCTGAAACCTGATCTGTTAACCATCTTTGGGGTATTAGCTAGTTTTTATTGTTATAATGCTGTATTTAACAACCCCCCAAATTTGCTCCAGTCTCAGAAGATTCTCCCTGTTGTTCCAAAGTGCTGCCAGAGGCTCTCAAAGCTATGTTTCCTCATTAATATATTGCATTTGTCTCATTTCTTAACCTTTGATTTAAGTCTTGGGCTGCATTCTAGTTGCACTACATTAGAAACAGTCATAATTAGCTAATACTAATTAGTTTAGGCTTGAGCCACATGTGTCAGTCACAGAGCTATTTTCCTGAAGCACATGAGCTCTAGCAGGGGTGATGGGTGGTTACCTGAAATACAATTGGGGGGTAGAACCAAAAGAAGGTGAGAAAAGGCTGCCAGAGTCAGCAGATGTCCAACACAAAACATTATGCTTACATTTTAAATTTCTTATTTCAGTTGAAGCTTGTTGTTTACTCTACTTTGGTCTTAGGAAGAAGGATCAGGCAACAGCCATGATCTGAATTCTCTATTAGTAGACACCATTTCAAAGACTGAACTGAGAAAACATCATAATAAAGAAGGAAAGGGGAAGAAGCGATACTTAGTAAGAGGTAATGTTTTCCTTCCACCACTTGATCTAGTGGTAAAAAGCAGCTACTTAAGTTTAAACTTTTTCCTTCCCTGAAAGAATAGAAGATATTTCAAATTCCAAAGCATTTTCTGGTGCATTATTCCAGTTCTAGTGAAAACAACAACAACAACAACAACCCACACACACAATAAGAAGTTGGTGATGATAGTGGGGGAAGAGTTACCCAGAAATTATTTTCTTGATTAATATATATATATATATATATATATATATATATATATATATATATATATGAAGGATAAATGTTAAATAATATAGAAATTCTGAAAAAATCCAGTACATTGAAATATCTAATGCATAAGTACTTAAGGATGGTTAAGAAATAATTTTAACAATGCTGAGGATAAGATTATTATTACTTCCTGGTCATTCCTATAGAGTGTCTTAGATTCAATGTTTATTCAATGGACTGCTATGATTTATCAATAAAGAATTTCTATGTAAAATTCATTGTACTTATAAAGCTCCTACATCAACCCTTAAAAATATATATACAGCCCTGACCGGTTTGGCTCAGTGGATAGAGCATCGGCCTGTGGACTGAAAGGTCCCAGGTTCGATTCCGGTCAAGGGCATGTACCTTGGTTGCGGGCACATACCCAGTGGGGAGTGTGCAGGAGGCAGCTGATTGATGTTTCTCTCTCATTGATGTTTCTAGCTCTCTATCCCTCTCCCTCTCCCTTCCTCTCTGTAAAAAATCAATAAAATATATTAAATAAATAAATATATATATATATACACACACACACACACACACACACATATTTGCAATGTGGTTTTGACTGCTCTGAAGATTGAGGGTATTCATAACTCTACTTGAAGCCATTCCTCTGAGGATGGCTCACAACTGTCTGCTTGCTTATATTCTAGAGATAATGAAATAATATATGAGATACAATTGAAATAGTCCTGGGTACATGGAAAGTGTGCAATGAACTGCAGGACCAGTTATTTTTCTTATTGCTGCTATCATTCTGCCCCATATCATTACAATCATTTTCTATAAGAGCAAACTCTACATGCAAGTTTCTGCTCTCAGGATTTGGTGGCAGGAAAGTCCACCAACACTCTTGTCTGACCTCAAAGGATGAAGGAAGCAGCTGGCTTCTAATATCTTTGCTTTGACAGCCCCTCAGAGCCGCCAGAGCCTCACATCCAGTTGGGGCTGTTGGTAGCTTCTGGAGAAAGAACACTTGAACATCTTCAGTGTGCCAACTTTTTTTCATGGAATAGTATCCATGTGTCTCAAAGTGAAAATTAAATCCAAACTTCCTGCATCATCGAACACTTGCTACTCCTCTTTGAAAACTTGGTAAATCTGGTGCTCATGAAAACATGGGTTAGTGAGGATCAGTGGGAAAGGCCAAGTGACACATGTCTCCTTTCACTTTGGCTCTTCATTTTCATGGTCCCAGTAATTCCCCAACAGAAGAAAACAAAATATAGAAATGATATAGAAAAAAAGATATAGAAAACAAAAAAAGATATAGAAATGATGCTAAGAAAGGACAGAGTCACCCCACAGTTAATAAGAGAAGAAATGCTAGTTTAATGCACTGCAATTTGTACTGATGATTAAATTCTGACCATTTAGTGATAATTTAGAGGTTTGCAATTACTACATTTTTACACTATGATTAGAATAAAAGCTTTCTCAGATGTTCTAATTGCATAACATGAAGAGCAGAGACGATGTCACAAAATACTTAGCATTATTCTGATTTAAAAATTTTTAAAATACCTATAGAGAATTTTTTGAAGATTATGATCAAACTATAGAGTGGAAAAAAGAAAAAGTAGTAATGGATATTTTGATACTTATTTATAGAAATGCAAATCAAAGTGAGATTTTTAAAAATGTTTCATATTAAACCAAGTGGAATAGGAGAGGATATGGACATAAAAAGTCAACTATTTTTAAGGGAGAGCCATTAGGATTTGTAGATGAATTGCATGTGGCATTTGAAAGAATAAAGAGGAGTCAAGGATAACTGATGTTTTTAGTTTGAACAGCCTAAAAGATGAATTTACTATGAACTGAAGTGGGGAAAACCATGAACAGAGCAGGTATGAGGTAGGAATATAGAGAAGGAGTTTTCTTGGGGGCAAGATAAGTTTGAAGTTTGATTCTATTCTCTTAAGTAGTTTAATTATTTTCCTGCAGATTTATTTGATTATCTCTTGGTTTCTAGGATATAGTATTCCTCAACTCAATCTAGCCCAAGGAAGAGATTTTGCTCTTAACTAATAATTTTCAAAATTTTCAATAGTACCATTTTTTTGAGATTACTTTGAAAAATGAAAATGTAATTATCAATATAATGTGCAATAACCAGCCAATTATTGGTATCATTATATATTGAGTACTATGCTAAGTGCTTTGAAAATGTTATCTAATCCCCACAACACTAGAGATGGTACTATCATTTCCTCTTCTTTTCTGGGTGTGAAACATCGAGGATTTGAAAGGGCCTGGGAACACACTAGTAGTACTTAGCACAGCTAGTGAGGTCAGTTTAATTCTTTTTTCCCTCCCTCTTCACCATGGGCTTTATTTGTTTGGATGCCAGTCTTCAGTATAAACCCAGAGGGACAGGTCAGGGACCCCAGCAACTGAGACCCTGGAGGCAGAGACTGTGGCCACCTAAATACATCACCCCATAAACACATTAAATCATCATACAAAAGTGTGTGTTTTCTTGGATGTTTGGGGAAAATAATAGTACTAAAATGAATAAAATAATAATTTAAAGAAAAAGCAGTGGAAAATATTTCTTAAAACAAACTGGGTATTGGTGACAACACTGCCGGGGAAGCTGGCGTCCTCCCTACACAGACGGCCACAGGGGCGAACTGGCCCTCCAGGCTGCGCACTGCCCCAGAGGAGCCTGGGCTCATCCCTTTCAACTCGCGCTAACGGGTAAGGCAGCTGCTTAGTGGGAGGACGGGGGGGGGGGGGGGGGGGGGGGGGGGGTAGTGCCCCAGGGCTCTTCTCCAGCACGGATTTTAGCGGGAGAAGCAAGCCTTTCCCACCCTCAGGCTAAAGGCGTGCCCAGCCCAGAGATAGTTATCAGCTTCAGTTGCACGCAGCCAGCCTTCAGAGGTAGCTGGGTGTCTGCTCCATGTTCAGAAGCTTCTGGAGCATTTCCCCAGGGGGCTTCCCCATCTCCAGGTACAGGTCATCCAGCACCAGGCGTCTGTGGTGAGGGCCTCAGCCGTGGTCATGTACATGATGGTATTGTCACCACATGATGGGGTTGTCGCCCACAGGCCATTTCTCCCGTGAGAGCACGAGGTGGTCCAGACCCCGAGTTTTTGCAGCTCCTCAGGGATCTTTGTGCCTGAAGCCTGTTCTTGTGGGCATTTCTGTAAGTGAGAGCCTCCCCCACGCTCTGGAGCAGGATCGCAGCCTGAAATTTCTCCATCGCAGAGGTGGCTCCTCTGCCCGCACAGCGCTGAGCACACTCAGCCCTCAGGCCACTTCGGTTCTGGTCTTGTGTGTCGAGAGATTCCTCAATGGCCAGAACCAGTTTAATTCTAAAGGCCATGCTTAGAGGCATAAAGATATATATTTTATGTATATTTCCTTTGGATTTTCATGCATATATTCACTAACATTTGTCATTTTCCTTTATCTTTTATGAGCACATTTTTATTCAATTTTATACAAAATAGAAGCAAATATTCCAAATCAATCATAACCAATATTTAACATGATTTATTATGACTGGTTCCAATTTAAAAATTGACATGGTATCAGGGCAACTATATTGAATGAATTGTTACCAGAATGAATAGTCATAAAAATAAATGCTTAAAATATCGCTGAGTAAGCTGGAAGATATGTCAACAAATATATACTAGATAACTTAATTTTTGAAAATCAGGTAAATCAGTAAATTTTTATAAAAACCTGAATGTGTGGGCCATTCCAAAAAATGGGTTTAATTGATGACAGACTTTTTGTCAGTTTTGCTTGGATTCTATTATAAAATGCAATTTTCACGATGGGAAACCTAGTGAACAGGTACTGGTCTGAATATTAAAATATTAATGTGGACACATTAATTCAGCAGGAAACTTTTTAGTGATGAAGAACAAATGCCTGAATGAAAGAAAGAAGATTAATCAATTACCAAGTAGGCTTGAAGAAAATGCCATCAGTGGATTTTCCACAGAAAAGGTCAGGCTCCTCTGGGCTGTCCTGCACACAAAACAAGACCAGAGAGGAATCTTGTGGTGCCAAGAGAAAATCTGGATTAATCATTAGTGGCGGGTCCTTGGACAAGTGTGGTTTCCTACCGGGGATGTGGTGCTCCTGTGTTAAGTTCTGACTTCTAGGAGCAGGGCCAGAGACCATCAAACCTACACCATCAGGTCCTATGGAAGATTCCGTGTCCCATTTCTCTAGCATCTTCTCCAGAGAAAGGTTTGTTAAAAGGAGCATCTCCAGTGGTGCTGGAGGTGAAACGAAGTAACAAAAGGGCCAGTGGGTCCTTATGGGGAAATAAAGTCTCACTGCTTTGCCGTGGTGATAGTGGGGGTTACAAACGGATTCTTTAAACAGTATCTTACTTTAGAAAGTTTTCTAAACTTTTTGTGAGAGAGAGAGAGAGAGAGAGAGAAAATGAGAGAGAGAAAGATATCAATGTGAGGGAGAAACATCAGTTGGTTGCCTCCAACACATGCCCTGAACGAGGATCAAACATGAAACCTGGGTAACCAAACCCACCACCTGTTGGTGGATAGGACGATGCTCCAACCAACTGGACCACACCGGCCAGGGCAAACGTTTTCATATGTTTAAAATACAAGTTACAGGAATTGCTTTTTTCCTATTTCCCAGACTGTCTTTGATAAGCAGTATCCAATTAACAGAAATAGGGGAAAGCTACCCCAAAGAGAAATACAAAGGAATGAAGATAATTACCAATATTCAAGGTGGCCAGGTAAATGAGTGGAGGCTGACAGGCTTGACTTGTCTTGTGTTTTCATCTTTGACTCAATAGCTGTCTCTGTGACTATATGGCAGAACTGGTATGACCAGGCAGGCATCCCGGCTCTTGGAGCATTTCCATTCTTGTTATCACCTCTTTCATGAATAAAACCTTTCATCAAAATTGACTATTGCATTCTGCCCTTGGTAGCTTGTTGCCTGCTGTTCCCATTCTGACTGGATAAGCCCAGCCAGAGAACCTCCAAGGCGAGCCAAGAAAGGATACCTCTCCCTCTCATACTCCCAACTTGTCAGTGTGGGGTGACATTAGCCTGATGTACATTTTGAAAGATTATTTGCTGAAAGTGAAAAAAATGGTATTTTTCACTCATTCTTATGTATCCATAATCAGAGAATTAGCGATATCTCTCTAAATTAGACCATTCATTCTCTGGCTCCAGTTAGCATTAATCAGAAAATCTGATTTACTTCTTAGGTCCATGTGCCTGACTCACACAAGACCTGATATAATTACGCACACGTCATGACTTATTTTCAGATGGGCTGATTCAATCCAGCAATCAGATTGTCCCCTCCTCCTCAATTTAGTAACATTTGAAGTCAACCCTATGCTTTCTTTTCTATCATCAACGGACAGCTTCCTTCCTTCCTTCATTTCTTATTGATATTTGCTGCTCTTCTGGTCAGCTCTTACTTGGTATTCTGACACCTTTCTTTGCTACCAGCTGTTTTCACACTTGACTTTTTCTTTTTTTGAAAGTTGAATGCCTTTGCAGAAGCTATTTTTCCTTAATGGTGAATTTTTAGTTCTGAAACTTAACATATATTGAATTCTGGAAATAGTATGCTTCTTAAAATAATAGCAGGCCTATTTTTAAAACCAGGTTTACGGTAAAATTCTTAACAATAACCTAAATTAGTGCTAACTAGCAGGTCAGTAAGTTCCTCTTTGCAAGTTAACATTCTTTTCTTTTATTGTCTCGTTGAATGTTAATTCGGTGTACCTTCACTTTATTCATTAAAAAAAAGCCTATTTATTTAATGCATAGAATGCTGATTTCCTTTTGGGTGTATTAGATCTGGTTCACTTCTTCATTTCTAGTCTTTATAATTTTCTGCATAGATGAATGCCCATAATTTTTATTCTTTGTTTAAAAACAGGTCATGAGAGAAAAGTTATGCCAATGCAACTATTCTTTAGATAGCTAGTGCCAGGAAAGCAACATTTGTAATATTGTCCTCACTGGCTTTCTTTTTGGAACTGTGGTGCCAGGGAAAATGATTTACTTCCAGCCTGGACTGAGACTTGAGCTTTGTAGAAAAGATTTATTGGGATCGACTTTGCATAAAGCCATAATCATTCCTGAAAAGACATTTGTCACTATAAAACCTTATTTTCAGGTGCCTGACACTTTCCATAAAACTATGCTTCAAGTGGAAAAGTCATTTGGGTTTTCATATCCTTTATTCTAGTATTTGTTGATCATTTAACGTCTATTATTTCTTGAACTTTCTGGACACACAAGGGTGGTGTTTCTGGGACCTATCCCTAGGTTTCCATGAGGCAGGGAATGCATGCATTTTAAACAAGTGCTTGAGAAGATTCTGCTAAGTAGATGACTTTGAGAAACACTCTTGAAAAGGGGTATGAAATCCTGCATATACATTTTGTTCCACCTTTTCATAAGTGTAACCTTAAATAATTATATGGCCTCTCTGTCCTATTTTTTTCGTATGTATATTCCTTATATATACTTTAATTGGGCAAGTATACATTCTGTTCATAAATTGTGACATTTAAAGAAAGTATTTTACAGGAAGTACATACAAGAAGCAAATTATGCATCTTAGCTCTAGTCTTTTCTCTACTATTCATGACAACAATAACAAACAAAATTACATGTGTATGTGTACACATGCACTCTCAGCAGTCAACCTGGGTTGCAGCAGCCCTAGAAAAAGCGAATTGATCTCTCGATCAGAACAGTAAACTTATAATTCACTTGGAGGAAGCAGTGATCAAGATCAGGCCACCGCCCTGAAAATAGCCAAGGTCAGGGGACATAAACAAGAGCCACGGTTTATAGCAAGACGGACAATCAAAGAGGCCCTGACTTGGGACACCAGTCTCAAAGAAGACTAAGAAGCTGAAGACATTCCTCAAGCACCAATGACGGGCCCTCAGATTTGAACAAAGAGTTTAAAGTGCTTAATGCACTTAAGGTTGCCTGAAATAGCCAACTATTTACTTTACCATATTCGTTAACTTGCCAAGTGTGCACAAATTAATTAGTCCATCATTTACTCTTATCTTTGCCACAATCAGAGGAGTTCAAAAGTCAACCTAAAAGCACTTGTGCATTTCAATTGATTCCAAATGGAGGGTCATTATAAGCAAATGCTATAATAATTTATAGCAAGCATCTTTTATAATGTGGATCTGTGAGCTCTAACTGAGGTCACTTATTTAAAATGTTTTCTGAATTTTATGTGATTATTGCATTCCACTTCCTCTTTAAAACTCTGAGAGAAACCTCCTTTCAGCCAGTTTTGGAGAAAATACTCTGTATCATGAAATCAGCCAAAAGAAAGAAACTACCAAGCAATAATACATTTTATAATGTAGCTGTTATTTCCAGAATTATACATTTTGGTGTTAGCGCAAGATACACTGGTTAACTTGTTTAATTTTAAATGAAATATATATATTCAAAGAGGTTTTGCCTCAATCACTGTTTTATTAATACCCAACGAATATGCGGTGCTATGAGTAAAAATAAAAATCTGGTAAAGTTGTGCTTCTAATATCCAAATCTTATTGAACCCAATGGATTTATTATTGAGATAGATACAAATCCATTTATCACTTAATAATAGAAATTTCACATGGACATGACTATCTAGGTCCTCAACAAATAGATTTGTTTAAATGTTTTAATACTGGGCCAACATTTATTCTGATTATTTAAAATAGATTATTAATTGTTAGAAAAGAAATATTCTAATACTAGAGATGAAAAGCGCATGGAAAATTTTAAATGTTTGTTGACTGTAGAAACATAAAACATGAGCTTGTTCCTTTGAACAATCAATAATCAATGAAACAACCAATATTTATTGATTGACTACCTTAGATTTAATAGATATTTATGTACAAAGATAACTATTACAATGAACCCTACAAAGGAGCCCAGGGGCTGCCATGTTGCTCAGCTGCAGGGGCACACACTGTGCACTGTGAGGATGGTGCCCCCTGGAACTACATAGGGCACATCCAGCCAGCGGGGTGGGATACAGCAGCCCTTCAATGGCCCCTATCCTCAGCTACCTTATAATCCATCCAAGTAAGGAGAGGAAGCAGGCAGGGTAGGAAACAGATTGAGATACATGAAACAACAGCAGCAAGAGAAAGATGAGAGAAAAAAAATTAAGGTGGCATATGCCAAAGATATGGAAATGCAGTTTCTTTCTTTTTCCTCATTAGGTGGTAATGAGCAGATTCTAAAATAACGTGGGTAGTTGAGCATATAGTGGAGGACACACTGTATAACAGAGTTGTCTGTCGGCACTGAGAAGCACGGAGATTAACAACTATAACTGAGGCTCGGATAAAATTAGAATGATCCTAGAAGAGACTATGACCATCAGTCATTGATGAGATTGGGTTTTAGCCCAATCAGAGACATTTCAGTTTCAATGTAAAATTACTGACTTGACAGGTTACATTTTATTTCTGTATTTTAATCACATTGTAAATGTATAATTTCATGGTAAAAGCACCTCTCTTAGATTTATATTTTTCCAAGAGTGCTGAATGTGTGTGTACGCTGGGAGAAGGAGTGCAGTTCTATGGATAAGGAATGGGTTCACAAAATCCAATTCCATGGAAAACATTCCTTGGAAACTTATGAAAGAATGTGGTTACATGTTAAGTTGGTCTTGCAATTGAAGAGATTTACAGAGAGTTGAGTACTGTAGTTGTTTCACTCATCCTTTAGTCCTAAAAATCACTTCCTCCAGGAAACCTGTCCCGATCTCTAAGGTTACCTTAGGTGCCCCTCCTGTGGTTTCACAGCATCCTGTACTCAGCCTTATCAGTGCCCCCATTGCTCTTAGTTGCAATTGCCTCTTTACTGTTCTGTCTCATATGAGAAAATAACAACAACAACAAGTACCCATTAAACATTTTGCCGAATAAAGCACTGCCCTGAAACCTTAATTCTCTCTACCTAGTGAGGTAGCTGTTATTATTACCACATTTTTAAAATGAGGAGATAGAGGAATAAGGAGGTTAAGAAACTGTCCAATGTTAAAGAGCTGGTACATCACATAGTAAAAATTCAAATCCAGACATTCTGACTACCAAGTGTCTTTTATACCAAATGCTGACATAATGATGAGCACTTATCATCAAATATTCATTTAATGAATAATTGAATGATTTTAGATAACACATACATCATATATTTTTCAAACATTCTCCCTGACCCCAGCTTGGAAAGTGTCATAATTAGAAAGAAAGGAGCCCAATTGATTCCTCAGCTTTTCAAACTATCAAATTCATCACTGTTATTGGTCAACATACCTGTCACATTGGTGGTGCTGCTTTGTAGAGACCAAAGAACTTCAGGAGCTCAATGCTATGTACTACTATCAGATTCCTTCTGTAAATGATTCCATGAACTCTGGTAGAGCAGCCTTATCCACAGACAAAATCTTCTAACAAGGCACAAATTCATTAGCATCACATGCAATCTTCCATTCAATACTTTTCAGGCCTACAGATTATCCTTCTTTCTCTGTGCAGAGAAATTACTGTGCAGACCTAAGAAAGATAAGAGAGAAAGAACTATTGAGTTAAAAAAAAAAAAAAAAGAGCTACTGAGTTTTATTTCAAAAAATTATCAGTTATCAAATAAAAGATTTTGTTTTCAATCCACATTTGATGTTTATTTCCTGGAGGATCTTAAATTACTAGCCCCAATTTTTCTCCTAAGTTGTCATATGATTGCTAGGCCCAATTTTAGTTCCAATTCTCTCGAAGAGTCCTGGAAAAATATTGTTAATTTTATCAGAAACAAATGATCTTAGCTCTCTTTGCCACATCTACTGCGAGGAGGAAGACCCTTCTCAGCAATCAGACTGCTGACATTCCAGAAAATGTGGACATCACTCTGAAGGGATGCACAGTTATTGTGAAGGGACTTCAACCACATCAATGTAGAACTCAGTCTCCTTGGAAAGAAAAAGAAGAGGCTCTGGGTCGACAAATGGTGTCAAAATGGAAAGGCACTGGCTACAGTTTGCACTGTGTGCAGTCACGTACAGAACGCGATTAAGGGTGCTATACTGGGCTTTCGATACAAGTTGAGGTCTGTGTACGCTCACTTCCCGGTCAACATCGTTATTCAGGAGAATGGTCCTCTTGTTGAAATGAGAACCATCTTGGGCAAAAAACACATCCACAGGGTTCGGGTAAGGTCAGGTATTGCTTGTTCACTATCTCAAGACCAGAAAGATGAGTTAATTCTTAAAGGAAACTACATTGAACTGTATGAAAGTCAGCTGCTTTGATTCAGCAAGTCACAATAGTTAAAAACAAGGCTATCGGAAATTTTGGAGGTGGTGTCTATGTTTCTGAAAAAGAACAGTTCAGCGGTACAGCTACAAACAGCAAGGTGCTTCTGACTCCTCAGAGTTACTTGTGATGTTTTAAAGATGCAATAAAAGCCATGTATTGCTTTGGGGAAAAGAACAACAAATTACCTCAAAAACTAGTGTGCAAACTTTCTGATATTAAACAACCACAAACACACGCATACACAATAACTCACAAAGATATAGAGGGGTTTTTTTTGGTGTTTTTCTGGTTCTCTAGCATTTAATAAAACACACGCACAAATGCTGCTAGTTCAATAAGATACATATTGTGAAACAAAATACATATCAAAAAACATATAAAAAATGACTGAATTTAACCATCATTTCATTCCTTAATTTACCTTTTTATCCATCTAACAAATGTTTATTTTAGTATCATGGAGAATTTAAAAGCCCAAGGTCTAGAACCAGACTCCCTGGGTGTGAGTTCTGGGTATTCCAGTTATAGGTTGTGGGATCTTGGGCATGTCATAGTTTCCTCATTGCTCCATTGGGGATAGTAATGGTACCTTTCTTACAGGATGGTTGTAAGGAATTAACTAAGTAACACATGTAAAATGTTGAGAGTAGCACCTGACACATGTAAATGTCACATTTGTGTTTTTGTTATTATTATAGTCTCTATGTTTGATCAATTTAAGTCTTCTTCTAGAGGCAGGCACTAATTCTTTTGATAAATATATTCACCCTTAAAGTTCTCCTAAAATTAATTTTAGCTCTCACATTATGGAGAGTACACCTTACTGTAGGCAATTCCTTGTTCCTAAGAAAAATCTTGAAATGGAAGGTGAATATTATTAAAATACTGATTTATTGAGACAATTCTCCCTAGAGAAGAAACCACATTCTGCAGTCTAGTGACATAACACAGAAAAGATTTATCTTTCTGGGTAAAATTAGAAAAAAAAAAACAGAATAAAAAACTACAGAAAAAAGACTGGTGTTCTTACGCTATTTAATTCTGCTGACATTGATAGCTTTGCCCTTGATATGGTGGGAAAGGCTGGTGTGCGGTGATATGTGACATAGATGAATAGTTGCTTCCCACCTCTGACTCTAAAAGAAGATAAGGAATTCAATTATTATACCCTCTTTGGGCTTTTGTTCTCTCTTGTTCCTTTTTCTAGTCTATCTTTTTCTTTGTTATTCTACCTACCTTCCCCCATTTTCAATGCTCATTTCATTAAGATGACCAGGGTGACAATCTATTCTTTCATCTTTTCTTTTTCTGAGACTCTTCATTCTTCTGTGATCCTTATTTCACCACTACAGTGGGGCCTTGACTTACGAGTGTCCCGAATAACGAGTTTTTCGAGACATGAGCCGTCTCTCGGCCGATTTTTCGCTTTGAGTTGCGAGCTAAAATTCAGGTTACGAGCCAGCTTCAGATACCCCACTGCTAGTTGGTCCAGCAAACGTCACAGTGAATGCCACAACACCAGCCCAGCCTTCAATTCATTGTACATAATGGTGAAAATTGATTTGACATATGAGTAATTTGAGTTATGAGCTCAGTCACGGAACGAATTAAACTCGTAAGTCAAGGCCCCACTGTATAATTCTTTCACATAAAATTAATCTGTCTGATAGGCACCATTAATCAATTTCATACTGTTCTAAGTGCTGAGGAGACATTAGTGAACAAAATAAACACAATTGCTTGCCTGGATGATGTGAGTGAGGGGAAAAGCAGTTGCAGGTGAGCTTAGAAAGGCAATGCGGGGTCTACGGCCATACCACCCTGAACGCGCCCGATCTCGTCTGATCTCGGAAGCTAAGCAGGGTCGGGCCTGGTTAGTACTTGGATGGGAGAAAGGCACTGCGGGAACAGATAGTTTAGAACCTCGTAGGAGAGATAAGGGACTTGTACTCTGAGCAAGATTGTTGGCTATTGGGAGGTGTTGAGCAGAGTGCCATGATCTTGTTTAAAGGGAATCAATCCAGGACAAGGACAGAAACTAGGAGACCAGTTTAGTGAAATCATCCAAGCAGATTAAAAATCAGAAAGAATAATTTTCAGTCTCTTTCTCCTAGATGACTATTTCATACTTTATCCTCTATGCTGAAAGTTCTAGCACCACCCCTTCTTTCATACTTTAAGCTGATCCTTATTCCTACTGCATTGAGAAACCATCAACTCTACACCCTTTTGCCACAACTTCCATTTCTCAACCTGCATCCATGCCCATTTATTCTGCCTTCCCTTTGACCACAATTGATGAACTGTTCACACTCCCTTTGCTTACTCATTAGTACCTTGAGTAGTCTCAACTCAAGGGCATCACTCCAGAATTTATATCTGCTCTCTATTGCATCATCCTTTTTATTTATTTTAATTATTCCCATAAATATGTTAATACTTTTCCAATGTTAAAAAACTCTTTTGACCCCAGTTCACCATCCAGCATCAGCTCTATTTCTTTACTCCCCATTACATAAAAAAAATCATACAAAGAATAAATTCCTGTTCTCTCTCCTCTTTTAAAATGTTCTAGTTTAATTTTCACCCATACTATTTCACCAACACTACTGTTGAGAAATGAGCAATTACTTTCACGTTGCTAAATCTAATGATCAATGTCGGTTCTCAACCTACTTAAACTGTCAGCAGCAGAGGACACGTTTTATTTGACCTCAGGCTCAGTCACTGTCTTGGTTTTCCTCCTCTGTTTCTATTTCCTCTGACAGTTTCTCCACAGACCTTTTTTTCTTCTGACTACTATTCTTTTAGTGACCTCTTCTAGTCTCTGGGCTTTGAATACTATCAATATTATAAACATTTTAAAGTGTATACTCTGGTTCTGAACTATCCTATTAATTCTAGACTTAACTATCTTAAATTGGGTATCTAAAAGTGTTCTCCAGGCCTAGCCGGTTTGGCTCAGTGGATAGAGCATTGGCCCAAGGACTGAAGGGTCTCAGGTTCGATCCATCCCCCCCCTCCCCCAATCATGGGTACATGTCTGGGTTGCAGGCTTGATCCCTGGCCCTGGTTGGGGCTTGTATGGGAGACAACCAATTGATGTGTCTCTCTCACATTGATGTTTCTCTCTCTGTCTCTCCCCCTCCCTTCCATTCTCTCTCTAAAAAAAAGTCTTCTCCAACATGCCAAGCCCAAAGCTGACTCCTGATATCTCCTCCAAACCTCTTGCCCTGAATTCCTTCTAATCTTAGTAAACAGCAACTGACTTTTCAGTTACTCATGCTAAGACTTTGCAGTCTCACACACCTTGCCTGCAATCCAACAGCAAACCTACTACTGTCTTTACTTTCAAAATGTCACCACTTTCTAAACATATCCAGAGGCTGGATATATTTTCAGTTCTCCCTCCTCCTCCACTGCTACCACTCTGACTTAATCTGCCATCATATTTTAAATAGGTTATTGAAATAACCACTGAACTGGTCTACCGGGTTCTATTCATTTACCTCCTTATCGTCTATTCTCAACCCAGTGCCCGAATGTTCCTGCTTAGACAGATTATTTCATCCTTCTACTTAAAATCCTCCAGTGGCTTTCCTTCTCTCTTAGAGAAAAAGCCAAAGAGCCCTTAATGGCTTAAAAAGCTTTACACAATCTGGCAACAATTTAAAAGTCTGACAATATTGAGTATTCGTGAAGCTTTAGAACACCAAGAGTTTTTATTTTATTTCTCTTTTAATTTAATTTAGTAATTTGCTTGTAAGAGTATAATGGGTATAATCACTTTGGAGAACAGTGTGTCAATATTTAATGAAGCTGAAACTGCACACTCTGACAGGAATTCTGTTCCTACATAAACTCACACATGTAAAGAAAGTGACATGTGCAGTAATTGTTATAGCAGCATTGCTTATTGCAGCAAAAAATGTAAACAATCTGAACGTCTATTAATGAGCGATGGATAAATAAATCTTGGTATGTTTAAACAATAGAACACTATTAAGCAATAAAAATCAAAGAAGGAAATCTTCATGTTTTAAAATGGAGAACCACACAGAAGACTTCATCAGTGTTAATGTTTTATTTCCTAAACAGAATAGTGGGTTCACAGGTGTTTTTTACACTGGTCCTTATACTCTCTGTATATCTGAAATAGACCCTAATTTTTAAGGCGGTAAATGGGAAATCTGTAGAATGTGGGACAGTTTGGAGGGAGAGAGTACTGGGAAAGGGGTGTGGATGGACATAGGGGTGAACATGAACAGTTGTGTCTTGGAGCCAAGAAACTTAATTTCCAAACCCTTCCTCTTCATCCCCATGGCAGTTTTCTTGGTTCGGATTTTCATTTTTTTCAGGTGCCTCCTGTTTATTCTTTCTCACTAGAGTCTTGTTCCCCAGAATCCATTTTTATAGTTCTGATCATGTCAGCCCTCTATCTTTAAACCTTGAAAGACACTTCATTGCCTATAGTGAATATAAATAAACTTCCTAACATAATATAGAAGACACTCTGTAATGTGGACCTAAGCATCCTTAATATCTGTTCCCTAATATCCCTGTTTATAGTTCTGCCTACCTGCTCAAACCACTCACGATAATTATCGTTGCCTCACACCTAGAAAATACCACATGAAACATAGTTTATGTGACTTTATCTAGCTTCTCTAGAGGTAGCAACTTCTTTCTTTCTCTGTATTTCTATAGAACTTTGGACATACCTCTATTATAGCAGTTACATTGTATAGGATTTTAATTAGGTAGCTATATTTCTGTTTTTCTCAATATGAGCTACTAAAAGTTAGGGATAGTGGGTTTTTTTGTTGTTGTTTCATTTTATTTGTTTGTGTTTAAATCTTTACACACCTAGCTCCTAATGAGACGCTTAACATATAGAGGGGAGTAACTATTTGTGGAACCAGCAAAAGAATGATTGGAGGTTTTACTTACAATGTTGTAGGTGGTAACAGATCAGGTGAGATGTAAACACAGTTTTTAAGTTCTTAGTTATCTAGTTGCCTCTTCTCATTAATTAAAATGCTATGGAGCTTACATATTACCTTCAAGGCTTCTTGACTAGTTTCAAGAAAGATAAAAAATGCAACCATTATTTTGTTCATGTTGGCTAAGAGTAGCCAGGAGTTGAATTGGTCTCATTGCTAGGGTAATTCAAAACTACTATACTGATGGGAAACCAGTATATTTGAATTTATTTTTGAAAGTCTGGATTAATGTAACATGAGCTTTTGTTATGAAAAGATATACAAGATGATGTGGCTACCTCCCACATTCTCAAGATTTGAGCTGGTAAAATATGCAGGTTTATGGTATCATTGCAGAGCCACACTACACTGACTGGGGACTATATCCAGACTATAATATTCAAATATGAATATCCGAGTTTTTAATTTTCTAATATCATATTATTTTAAAATTTGAAAGAAAAAAGACTACTGCTTCTACATTGGCTCCCTAGACAATGGAATGGGGGTAATTCACATTTTTGAAAACATATCAGTTTGGGTACTTACTCAAAATTGGACAAATTCCACATTTTAGAAATGACTAGCTATTATTCAAGCTCCAACTTCCAAGTAGCTTGAATATTAAGAACTGGGTTTATACACCAAACCCACAAAGTACTCCAAGAATTGTAAATCATTCTTCAATTGTCAACCACCAAGGCACTTCAATTTAGAAAAGAATCAAGAGACTTTCCAGTTATTCAAGTCTAAATGTCTTAACCCAGTTTCAGACTGACGATAAAACATTCTAAAGACACAAAAAGGGCAACAGCACTCATTTTTATTTTTTTGAGGGGAGCTCTCTTACACATTCTCAGGTATAAAACTGAGTGACTAGTCATTACTGATAGAAGTGCGAGGGAAGCTGATGATGTGAACAGAGCTGAAGGAAAGTTGTCCAGGTAATCAAAATACCAGACTTCCATTTAGACCCCTGAATAAATTCCCAAATTTTTTGAGGTGGTTAAGTCCATCTTCTGCATTATTTCTCAAACACATTGGATATTGTTACCACGTGTGTTTTCAGTTTTGTTACTGTTTTTATGATTTACCTTAATTGAATGAAAAATGAGGGCATGAAGTAAAGTATGGGGGTTCTCGATTCCTTTTCTCCTTTAAGCCCACTCCTTAGGCACAGACTTGCTCTGCGCTGACTCCTGTAACACATAGTAGGAGGTCCTGATCTTGCAATCATTCTTTGTGACTTCCAGACAACTGCCAGGAATAAATGGATGGAATAAATGCAGGGGTTTTGGAAATTACAATTCAAGAGTTTTGAGTGTATAATTTTTCAGTTTTGCCTATCAAAGTCCCAGCCAAAGCAGAAATTCACCAAATCAATTATCATCAGGCTTACAACATTATTTTCATTATTTAAAATTTTTTCCCTTTCAAAATTTCCTCCATATATCACTTGAGTGAGGTGGGATTTACTGGTATATGATCTTTCTATAATTACCAGCCTTACAAGTGACAATTACCTCGCTGTGAATAAATAGCACAGATTACTAATGCAATTTGTGGTACATTTCAATATTGTTATTGAAAGATTGGCTTATAATATTAGAACCTTTATTTAATAATTACATGCTAAATAATAGTTACTTCTACATAAGTGAAATTGAGGATTTGACAAGGGTAAAAGGAAAACAAATTCTTCATTATAAAAATATTTATACTGTGAATTCCTTGCCATATAGATGTAATTCTTGTTAGTTGCTTTGTTTTATTAAATTTTTTTTCAATAAATGATGGAGAAATATAAAATAAAATAAAGAAAAAATATTTTCAAACTATATTACAAACACAAATTGTAGAAATTTGCTCTCTTAACAAAGGTAAAATGATTTAAAAGGCTTATCTAAAGGTTCTAGACATGTCAGAGTTGGAAGAGAATATTCCAATATTCCTTATCCATTTGCTTTGTTTAAACACCACATTTAGAATTGGTTACAAATAAATTTGTAATTCCAATATCCATCTCAGGGCTTGCTTTTTAATTTTATTCCCAGATAGCTACCCTATATTTATTTTACTTGACGCATATTTTAATTGCTCTTGTTTATGCTTTTTTCCAAAAATGGTGTTCCGTAGTGATAACTGAAACTCAAAGTGATGATTACAACAAAAGGGATTTTAAGAGTTTTTCCAGAAACAAGGTCATTGGTGACATTTCCATAAATCACACATAATCTCAACAAAGACCATCTTACAAAGAAGCCTCACTCTAATAAGTTTAATATACAGAGGTTAAAATAGCCAGTTGTATTTATCTTTCACTATGCAGCTTACCAAAACCAAACTTCTGTCATCAACAATTATTAATCACCCATATGACCTGCAGAGCATTTTAATAAAGCATATTATGAACCTGGGGTTGGGGGGGGGGGGTGTGTGAAGGAGAGACACAAATGTGATCCAAATTTATAAAAGGAGATGAGGGTCCCTATTGGCCCACCACATCTGTTTGCCACATGTTCATAAATCACACCAATGTTTTGAACATTTCTCCTAGCACCTTCCTGTCACTCTGGTTTTATAGTTTATATTTTTACCCCTCCCCCCCCCAAAAAAAATTCATGATTATATTTCAGGTTTGAGAGAGACATTTGACCAAGTATTAAGTCACGCAACTGCAGCTAATGGCTGTGGCTAGTGCCCAAGGACCCTCCAGTTTCTGAAGATTTGGTCACAGCAAGCAAAAGTGGGAGCAAAACTTCTAGTTTATTCTAAAGAAGCTGAGAAATAATATAAAGACACCAATGATCACTGCCAAACCAAAAAAAAGTGCTACTCTTTGAGCCTGAATCTATGAAATAGAGTTGCCAAAAAGATAGCTGCTGACTTAAAAAGAAAAATATGTTTTCCTTGCAAAGAGGATTATCCGTAATACCATGTGCTCTGCTCTTAAGTTTGTTTTCATCTTCCAGTGATGCTAATGCATGTCTGCATGTAGTGCAGTGCTTGTCCCCTGGGAGTTGTCATCGCTGATAACTATGACCTGTAAAGGCAGAGCAACAGTATTCTAGGCTGCATTTCAGACAGCCCATGTAACCCATTGGCTTATTTAATGTGAAAAGAGGCATGCAAACTTAAGATACCGAGGAAGTTAAATTAGCAAGATGGTATCATATAGATGAAGATGAGGTCTTGTCATTATGGCAGATTAGTGCCCCCCCCCTTGCTCTAAATGTATATATTGTTGAATGGAATATAACAACTAAAAACAAACAAATATGCGTATCTATATCTAAGCTGGAAAAACCACATGGTGCCAGAAATGAACAGAGTCAATCTGAAGCCAGAGCAATGAATGGGCGCTAAAGCCAAATGGGTCATGAGGCTATTGAACCTGGATATTCTAATTACTGAGGCTTTAACCTGAGAGTACAGAGTTGGGGGAAAAGAGTTTGCAGGCCTGGTAGCATGGGAAGCTATAGGTGCATTCCCGTGTAAAACTGAGAACTCAGAAGGAACTAGAAAAGTTCTTTCCACTGGGCTGGGAATTTGGTAAGAAAAATGGGCTGCCCGAACTAGGTCATGGTTGAAAATTCATCTTGGAGAAATCTA
Source organism: Myotis daubentonii (assembly GCF_963259705.1). Taxonomy (NCBI): domain Eukaryota; kingdom Metazoa; phylum Chordata; class Mammalia; order Chiroptera; family Vespertilionidae; genus Myotis; species Myotis daubentonii. Next base: position 37,158,399 of record NC_081856.1, on the reverse strand, counting down.
AACTGATACTATGTGGGACCAGGGCTGAATTCATATGTTACGCTTGTTTTTAGGACTTGTACTTTTTTCTTCTGGATTATAAGGCTTTGAAAGTTTTAATAATGTTATTCATCATTGGCTTTCCTCACACACCTACCATGCACTATGTTCATAGTTGAAATTCATTAAAATGAATTTGTAGATGAAAATAATTCTTCTGAAAATAACTGACCTTTGTAAAAAGAGGTGATTAAATTCAGTAGCACTTTTCTGCCTTGTCATAGAGAAAGACACCCAATCTCTTTACCCCAGTTCTTACCCCATCAGATAGAGACCAGACAGGAGCCAATAGTAAGATTTATCAAGAAATGTGTGCTTCCAATTTTTCAAGTTAAAAGTTTTCAAGGGTAGATCCTTTGACAAGAACATCAACTATCCCTAGTTTTGAAGGTATCAGGCACATAAAGTCACACCACCCCATTATTCAGCCTTGAAGCTGACTCCTTTGTTCTTCATTCAAGAAGTACGTTACTTTAAAATAGATATCAGAATCAAGAATTTTAATGGTTTCTCTCCAATCACCTATAATAGATGTGGAATATTCAGTGATGTATATTCTTATGGAGGCCTTCAAAATTGACTTCCATTATCTCTCCCTTTCTCATCCCCAGATAACTGTGCATCTCTCATTACCATGTAGGAGGGGAGCACATAACAAATCATTTTCTAAATATTATTATCCATTAAGCCAAAGACAGCTTTATTTTGAAGAGTGGCTTAAAATCTACACCTTCCTATAGATGGAGAGAGAACTCCTTAAGGGCCAGATGGTTTCATTTCAACATTAAGTTGCTGATCTTCCCATGACGCTGACAGAGGAAAGTTTGGGACACCTCTTCACATGTTTCTTGAAGTAGCCTCTTGATACTAAGGAAGCCTCCCCAGATGTAACCCAGCAAAGGTAAGACCTTGCAAACCATAAATAAAATGGCCCCAACCAGTTCACGTCGGGAGGCCGTCAGTCTGTAGAAAGGGTTTTTGTTTTTGTTTGGTTTTCTTTTCCCCTCTAGCAAAACTCAACAAATAAGATAACAGGGAATTGAAGGAATGGGGTGTAGTTCTTACTCTGCTTGTACATTAGAACCATCCCAAATCAAGTGATTAAGAATTTCTAAGAAGAGGGGTCCAAACATTGGTATCTCTTTTAAAATCTCCTTTGATGATTCTAATGTGCATCCAGGCTGAGATTGAGCACTATGGGCCTACTGGAAGGAAGATCATACTTTCTCTTTAAAATGAAAAAGGTTCACATGCTTATTGTTTTTAAAAGGATAGTTCTTGTTTAAAAGAAGTTTGGTATCACAAATCTCAATATCACTATAGGTATTGAGGGCAATGAAACCATTATGTATAATAGTTACAAACCCACGGAAAGAGGAATTCGAGAGAAATCTGTGTCACTAAGAGATGCTGTCAACATCTACATAATATTATATAATAAATATATTCTTCAGGACTAGTATTCTTGGAACTAGCACCCAATTCACTATGTTTCTGGTTTGTTCCCATTTACCATCTGCTGAAAACACACACCTTAAAACAATCCATGTTATTCTGTAAAAAGTCCTGTTTAAAAAATTCCATTTTTATGATTTATCCTCCTGAAAAATATAGATACATCATAATTTAGATTGGCAATGAGTTGAGAGATGCAAAAGAGGATGTTGGGCTGCTAAGAGTGCTGTGGGGAGTTATGAAATTGAGTAGCATTTTGTATTGATAAGGAGGGACATAATAGCAGATGCCTACCTCCTCCCTGACTGTATGTTGTGGTTAACTTGATTAAAGACAGGCTTTGAGTCAGCTTGAGCAACAGGGTAGGACTAAGCTGGTCAAACTCAATTGTTATTTGAAATTGCACTTGGACACTTGGAAATAGCAATTTGGGTACTTTTGGGGATTTTCCCCACCCCTTTTGCTTTCAAGTGGTACAAAATAATGTGAAATTTTCTGGCCAATCATGGACTGATTGAGCATGTATAGTAAGAAGTCAACCACCAGCTAATCTCCCAGGGCAGACATCCCAGAACTGGTGGGTACATTCCCTTAGAATTAAAGTACCAGTCAAAAGTCTCATAAAGGGGGGGGCAAAGGGTGCATTAATCTTACCAAAACCCCGAAAGCATTTCCCATCATTTTTAGATTTGAAATCATTTAAAAGAAACTGGGAAGAAAAGATAATTTAACGAAATTTGTATAGTATGTATTAAAAGAGTGGTCTGCATCAAAATTGTATTCATGGTCCATTCAAGAAGGGTCTTCTGTTTAGAAAATAAATAGTATAGAAAATAAATAGTACAGAAAATAAATAGTATATTATACTATAACAATACTGTGACATAAGTTATTATTGTCTCTCACGATTGTTATTGCCCTTACCTCAGGCTGCTCCCCCCCCCCCTTTTTTTTAAATATATTTTATTGATTTTTTACAGAGGGGAAGGGAGAGGGATAGAGAGTTAGAAACATCGATGAGAGAGAAACATCGATCAGCTGCCTCTTGCACACCCCCTACTGGGGATGAGCCCGCAACCAAGGTACATGCCATGACTGGAATCAAACCTGGGACCCTTGAGTCCGCAGGCTGACGCTCTATCCACTGAGCCAAACCAGTTAGGGCACCCCCCTTTTTCTTTAACAAAGGACTCAGAAATACGGGTCCTTGCCAAAATGTAATCCTAAAAGTTAGTGGACCCTCGAACTTTAATTTATTTTACTTTTTAGAGCAGTTTTTGATTTACAGAAAACTGAAACAGAAAAGTAGAGTTCCCATATACCTTCTCACCCTGCCCTAACTGTGTAGACAGTTTCTCCTATTATTAACATCTTGTGCCACAGTGGTGCATTTGCTAAAATTGATGAACCAGTATTGACATGTTGTTATTAACTAAAGTCTGTAATTTACATTAGAGTTCATTCTTTGTGTTGTATAGTTCTATGGGTTTTGAAAAATACATAATGTCAGGTGTCCACCATTGCAGTATTATACATAACTAGGGGCCCAGTGCATGAATTCATGCACCTTGAAAGGAACTGTGGGCCATGAGGCTGCAGTGGGCATAGGGGCATGTCTTGGCCCATTCTCCATGCCCCCACCCAGCCCTTCCCACCACGGCCCCTGGACCCGTCTGCCAAGCCCCATTCCCCCCCACCCCCACCCCCGCCGCTCCCATGCACTGACGCTGACAGTGCTGGTCCCGCTTGTACTCACTGATGGCATGGAGTGATTGGGGCCAGCACCAGCAGCAGGTGCGAGTGGTGGCTGCTGCCTCAATCACCCCTCAGGAGCAGGGGGAGGTGGAGAAGCCAACAGCTGCTCACAGCCACTGATAGTGCCTAGCGATTGGGACCAGCACCGGGTGCTGGCAGTGGGTGTGAGCAGGGCCAGCACTGGCAGCAGGTGTGAGCACATGGTGAGGCTGCAGCAAGCGGGAGCAAAGAATTTTCAGTAACCACCAGAGGCTCGCCCTGATGACAGCGACCAGCACCCCACCTTGGTCTGGCGCCATACCCCCACCCCCTGCTCCACCATCTCACCGTGGCCGATGCCTGCCATGTTCCGTGCTCTGCCACCTGCTGCCAATGCCCACCATGTTCCGCGCACACCCCCTGGTGGTCAGCGCATGTCATAGCAACCGGTTGTTTGGTTGTTCTGCCATTCGGTCTATTTGCATATTAGGGTTTTATATATATAGATAGTTTCATTGAACTAAAAATCCTGTTTTCGACCCACTTATCCCCCCCCTTCTCCTTGGTGATCACTGATCATTTTACAGTTCCTATAATTTTGTCTTTTCCAAAATGTCTTATTGTTGAGATCATACAGTAAGTAACCTATTCAGATTGACTTCTTTCTCTTAACAACATGCATTTAAGATTCTTCTACTTCTTTTCAATACTTGATAGCTCATTTATATTTATTGTTGAAATGTACTCCCTTCAATGTATGTACCATGATTTGCTTATCTATGCACCTATTAAAGGGCATCTTGACTGCTTCCAAGTTTTTGAAAGTATAAATAAGTTTCAACTCATTTTGGATAAATACCAAGGAGTGCAATTGCTGGGATCTATAGTAAGATTATGGGTAGTTTTACAAGAAACTGTCAAATTTCTAAAGTGGTTGTACCATTTTGTATTTCTACTAGAAATGAATGAGAATTTCTATTGTTCCACAACCTCACCAGTATTTAGTGCTGTCAGTGTTTTTGGATTTTAACAATTCCAATAATTTTATAATGGTATCTCATTGTTTTAATTTGAGATTCTTTAATGATGTACAAAGTTGAGAATCTTCTCATATGCTTATTTGTCATCTGTATATCTTCTTTGGTGAGATGCCTGTTCAGATCTTTTGTCCACTTCTAACTGGGCTGTTTGGTGTCTTATTGTTGAGTTCTGAGTGTTCATTATATATTTTGTATACTAGTCCTTCATTGGATGCGACTTGTCTTTTCATTCTCTTTTGACACTCACCCAGTATATAGCACAGTAATAAGCACAAAAGAGAATCAATAAATGTTAATTGAATGAATAAATAAGGTAAGTAGGGTCTACTTCTTGTTAGGCCTTCCTATGATTGGCCAGAAGTTTCTTCTAAGCATCTATAAACCTATTAACAGATAAATGGCTAGTTAAAATTTTTTTTTTTTCTTAAAATGCACTGGGCTTCTTGAATAACTGAAAAAATAAGTATTTGAATATTAAATTAGCTTCAAATGATCTCAACAGGAAATCTATGTCTCCTATTGGGAGGTTCAGTAGTGATGAGATAGTAAAAACTCATTTGAGGAAAGAAAGAATGTATATTAAGGACTGATTCATAGAGGAAACTTTAAAGAGTTTGGAGTAAGTTAATATTCGCTATAAAGCAGGTCAGTTGAGAAGCATTTTTTTTCTGGACCTTTTGTATAAAACCTAGTTTGGCCCCAGCTGGTATGGCTCAGTAGTTGAGTGTCAACCCATGAACTAAGAGGTTGCTGGCTCAATTCCTGGTCAGAGCACATTCTAGGGGTTGCAGGCTCGATCCCCAGTAGGGGCGTGCAGGAGGCAGCTGATGGATGATGTTTCTCTCTCATCCATGTTTCTATCTCCATCTCTTTCCCTTCCTCTCTTCCCCCAAAATATCAATAAAAGCATTTTTAAAAAATACAAAAAACTTTACCTAGTTTGGTTTTATAATCTTTTCTCCACAAATCCAGTGTTTTCTGGAGATCAGTTATTCAAATCTACATACCTTGCTAAAATAAAAACCTCTTTATTTGTTAATGTAGCTGTCACTCTGAAGTAGTTGTTTTTCAGAATGATGCCTTTGAAGAAGTATCACAGATTTAACTTAAATAGCTCAAAGAAATAGAAGACACATTTAGCACACCTCATAAAAGACAAGTCACATTTCACAGTGCTTTAGAAGATAGACAACTGATTTTAAGACGTTAATTAGCATGAAGAACATTGAAATGGGAAGACTGTTTTGTATGAGAAGAAACTTGAACACTGCATTTTAAAGAAAATTACACTGGAATAGATAGAATGACTAATGTATTAAACATGTTTTAACTAATATTGTAAAATATGTAAGAAATATGAAATTGGATTACTTATCTTGGCATACATAGTCCTTGGTAGTTTCAGTGTGACAGAGACTCCCCACTATAAAATTATTTTACTTATAATAATTTGAAATTAATTTCATTAAGAAAGAAAAGTAGTATTTTTTAACCCATACTGTGAATTAGTATAATTCTTCAGAGAAAGAATTAGATTAGAAAAAACAGTAAATAACAATCAAGGCAAATCACTGGTATAGGCCATATAGGCCACTTAAATTAACTGAACTCTCAGGCCTTTTAATATCTTAAGGTATTAGCTGCTATAATGTAACTAGAGGCCCGGTGCATGAATTCATGCACCAGTGGGGTCCCTCAGCCTGGCCTGTGGGATCGGGTCAAAACTGACTCTCCGACATCTCCCGAAGGGGTCCCAGATTGCGAGAGGGCACAGGCCAAGCTGAGGGACCCCATCAGTACACAATTGGGGCTGGGGAGGGACGTGGGAGGTTGGCCAGCCAGAAAGGAACTACGGTGGGCTTCAGGGCGTGTCTGGCCCATCTCACTCAGTCCTGATCAGTCAGACCCCAGCAGCAAGCTAACCTACCAATCAGAGCATCTGCCCCTGGTGGTCAGTGCATGTGATAGCAAGTGGTTGAGCGGCCTTAGCATATCATTAGCATATTACGCTTTGATTGGTTGAATGGCTGACAGGACAACTGGACACTTAGCATATTAGGCTTTTATTATATAGGATGGAAAGCACATGAACTCTTAAGTTAGATTGTGCTTGAATCTTGCTCCTGGCACTTTCTAATTTTATGACTGAGAAATTTATTTAATTTCTCTGAGTGTCAGTTTCCTAATCAATAAGATGGGTCTTTAAAATAATTATTTTGAAAGCTATTGAATGAATATGCAGTGACTAGAACTGATCTAAAATGTTCCACTGAAAAGAACATCAAACAAAACAGGTCTTGTCTAAAGGATTGGGAATCAGAATGGCATCAGACTTCTCAATAGCAACACTGTAAGCTAAAAGACAATGTAATAGGCCTCCAAAATACTCAGTAGAAGTTATTTATTTTTAAAAATTATGCAATAATATTTATTGTAAAAATAAGGTTCATTTGTTTGGTCTATCCACTCTGGACTAGTTTCTGTGTATAATTACATTAGTAGGTCTCTGATAAAATCAAAGAAAAAGAAACAAACAAGAACAACAATACCCCACCCCCCAATCTAAATTAGAGCTAGTTCTTATTTGGACAACATTCATATAACTGTATCTGTGTCCTGGAAGATTCAACCAAATATAGGGTGTTTTTTTTAAAATATATTTTGTCAGTGGTATGTTTTGATCCTTTGGAGCCTTTCTACTTTGATTTGGGCTTCTTTAACTTGGAATCTTGAAAAAAAGTAGAATTAATTCATAAAAATATGAACCACAATCTCATAATACATGGATGACTTGTATGCAGAGTTATTATCAGTATATTTCAAAAAACAAATTTATTCTATTTATACTACAAGATAGGCCAAAAGTAGGCTTACCATTTTTTTGTATGGAAAATAATACAATAATTAAGAAATAATACAAGAATTAACTGTTTTGCATACTCACAACTGTAAACCTACTTTTGCTCTGCCCTGCATACTTGTTTCACATTTTACAGTGAATCTAACCCATCAGTAGAAATTATATTTACTTTACACATGAATGACTACTGTGCTAGTATTATTACCTTCTTAGCTTTCACAAGTATGCTTTACCAGCTGATAGATTTCTCTTTTTCTGAGTAAAAGTTATTTTTAATCAAGAATTCTGTAACTGACCAATGTCTCAATCTAGTGTGAGTGCATAATAAAGACACTTTCAAATATGCAATATAAGAAAGTTCTAATGGACTTTTTCCAAGAAATTACTCTAGGATAATTTCCAGAAAACAAGATTAAATTAAGAAGGAAAGATTTTGCTCAGCAAATTTCCTGTTAACTAGGCTCACAAGAAAATGATCTACAACCCAGAAGTCCATCTCACTAATTTTCAATAAATATAATGGTCAAGTGCTCTGGAACACTGTTTATCATCTGGCCATTGCATTTTTCCCTAATGGAAAATCTACATAAGAGACATGATCATAATCAGAAGGTTGTTGTTTTGTAAATATAAATCAAAGTGAAGGGAAATACTCTATGATGGCCAATATACCCATGACCACTGTCAGGATATAATAGATACAAAAGCCTTTTGTGGCACTTCCATACCACTCAGGATAGTGGGAAAGATTTGTCATAATTCTTATTCAAAGTATTATTCTGCACTTAATTATCATTTTCTCTGTGAAGCTATTCTTTCCATTAATTGGATTACATATATAGATTTACCTTTATTGGAGGGGCTACAAAATGTCCTCAGTCACATATTTACAATTTTCTTTTTAGAGTGGATCACTTCTATCTATCTATATAAAAGCCTAAGCGACCGAATGACCCACTGGTTGACCGGTTGCTATGATGTGCACTGACCACCATGGAGCAGATGCTTAATGCAGGAGGTCAGTGTGCTCCCACAGCCAACCTCCCACAGCAGGCCAACCTCCTGTGGTCCCTCCCCCTGGCTGGCCGGCCCTCTCAATTGGCCCCAATCACCAGCCAGGCTGAGGAAACCCACCCATACATGAAGTTGTGCACTGAGTCTCTAGTATTTTAATGATTATGTATGACTCTGACTTTTTTCACTTAAAGAAGATAATTCTATTTCCAACACATGGGAACATCTCACCATATAGCCCCTTATGTACTGACTACATATGTGCCCCAACAAACTGAACAAATTAAATAAGAATACTCAAATGTAATCATCACAAAACAAACTTGTAGTTAGTAATTTTCTCAAACACCTTACTTAGAATATATTTAGTTGTAAGTAACAGATGCTAGCTCAAGTAAAGAGTGATAAATTATAATGATAGGTTTTATAATATACAAGAAGCTACACAACCAAGTCTCTGAATGGATGAGATCATTGGAGATCTTATCAGCCAGAGATTTTAGATCATTACTAAGAGCGACACTATCTTTGGAACTCAGCTACACTACATTCTAGTATTTAACTATTAATATGATTCAGCCACACTACCTATAACTATTTTCTGTTTCCCAATTTCCTTGACTTTAGAACATCTATTTTCTGAAATCAAATTATATCTATAGGTGGGTATGGCTGGGGGGGGGGGGGCGTCAATTGGGGAAAAAGAAGACATGTAAAACTTTAGAATATATATATAGTCTCCACCTTGATCAGTCATAGCTACTTTGTAATTCTCTCTCTCTCTCTCTCTCTCTCTCTCTCTCTCTCTCTCTCACACATTCACACACACATGCACACACTCATGAACACACCCTAACCATTCAAACTTTCAAAAACTGGCAAAGAAAAGTAGAACTAACAAAATTTGGTATAATTTCAGAAAAGAGTAATTTTTGACATCAATATTTTTTTAAAGTCTTAGGTTAGAAAGCATTATGTCAACCTTGGTTTGAGCCAAGAGTCCTATGCAGGGTCATTAAATTTGATCTATTCTATAACCATTGATGCTATAGCCACTAATCCTAGTCACCTTGACCCTTTGTATCATTAGTCACAGTGGGGACCCTGTTGTAGTGTGAACGGATCAATGCAAATCCACTCTATTACTGAAATACTACCTCAAATTGCAGGCCCTATAGTGGGTAAGGGTTAACATCTTGATTTATAAGGAGTTAATTATAACCACCATTGAAACCAAGATCAAGAGCTGGAATTAAAACAAGCTAAAAGACAATCGAAAAATGTGAAAAAGACTAGAAGCTGAGCAGCTAAATGTGAAATGCGAGCATGAAAGCTTAGCGTTTCTTAGCCTTTCCGGAACAAACAGCCTGTGTCCAGATGGAGGATAAAGGGAATAGGAAAGTAGAGAGAGAAAAGAGAAAAAGCATATTGTAAATGCACTGTGCTTTGAAAAGTTGAGCTACCTTCACATACACTATTACATTAAAGCCCTGTTTAAAAAGACTGCAATCTGGGAATCCTTTTAGAGGACTCTATCCTCTTTGGAAGTGTATTTGGCTCTCTCTAAACAAGGGGACCTCATAGCTACACTGAGTGACAAGAAACTTGCTTCAAATGAGGGACTAATATTTTCAAACAAATACAATAGGCAGAGTTTCCTGAAATCCATCTTCTCTCAAATAGTCCATGGCTAGAATTCAGAAGATCTGTACTCTTAGATGGGAAAGATTGTATCTTTTATTAACAGCCAACTAAAATTTAGCATTTCCTCCAATTATGAATGTAAATAACAAACCACAGGAGTGTTCATAGTATCTGGAGCTATGTCATGAGTAGAAATAACATATATTTGAAATAATATAAATTTTCATAGCACATTATAATTGTTGTATAAATCTTAAACTATCATGTGTGCTTATTATTTCTTTGAAATTACCTTTAGTTATTAGACCTGCTTCAGGATATTGTTATTCAATGTGTCAATAAACAAAACAGTTCTATTACCATAGCCCAAATTTGCTTTCTTTTTAATATTTTGACAACTGTATTCGACAGACTCCCGCTATCTATTTCACTCTTTGGTGTGTATCCTTCCTGACATTTTATATGTATTTTAAAAATATTTCTTATTATAGGACCTTTTAAAATGTAAAAACAGAATTACAACAACATATGCAATATTCTACAACATGGCTTTTAAATTTAACAATATTGTGGATATTTCTCCACATTGTTACATAAAAGTTTACCTCATTATTATTTAAATTGTGTCATAATACTTCATGATTTTGTCATACTGCAAATCACATAATTGGTCTTCTGTTAACAGGTATTTAGATTTTTTAAAATTGCAGTGAACATTCTATTCACAGAGGTGATGTTGAGAATATTTAATAATGCCTATATCATGGGCACTGACCAAAATAAATAAATAAAGACCCCAATTTTAGTTCTGGAGGGAGATTCTGTGGCTCCCTGCTGGCCCAGGCATTAATCTTTTGTTGCAGGGTCATGGAGAGGCTCCCTGCAGGGGGTAAGGTAGCTGAGCTTTGGGTGAGTAAGGCAGGGAGCTCAGTGTAGCAACCATTTCCAAAGGCTTTCTGTGTTTTAACAACCACCAAAACTTTAACTGGCCTATTGGTTGAATATAAACCCAACTTGTATATACATTTTTGAACATTTATGTGAGTGTATCTGTTACTTAAACGGCTAGAGTACAATTGCTAGATCAATGGAAATTTATATTTATATTTAGATAAACAATGCCAAAATGCCTTTCAATAAAGTGTATTAATTTATTCTCCTATTAACAAAACTTCATCAATATTATTTTTTCATCTTTGCCCATATGCACATAGAAATTTTAATACTTAATATTATCAAGTTTTAATCTTTGCTTATTATATGTTTATAGAAATTTGCATTGTTCTATTTTATTTTGCATTTTTAAAAATTTTTGAATGAGGTTGAGTGACTTCTCATAGGTTTATATGATTAGCATTTTCCCCCCTGAGGCCAGCTACTTTGCGTCATTTATCCATTCTGCTATTGGGTTTTCATGTCTTTTATGGATATTCAAATTAAAACTTTTAAAAATATGTATTAAAGAAATTAGCCCTTTATCTACCATATTTGTCATGTTCAGTTTTTGCAGTATTATTGTATCTTTTGGTTTTACTCAAATATAGAGAAAATTTTCATTTCTATGTAGTAAAAATTATCAGTCTTTTCCTTTTGAATTCTGGGTCTTATGTCACTTTTTAAAAGCCTTTCATATTCCAATTTTATTAAAAACAGTCATCTGAGTTTTCTTAAAACAACGTTTATGGTTTTTGTTTAAATTTTTTGATCCATCTGGAATTTATTTTAGTGTAATGAGTAAGGTAGGAATCTAGCTTAATTATTTTCCAAATGGCTAGCCAGTTGTCCCAACACTATTTATTGGCTAATCAAGTCTTTCCTCCATAGATAATATTAAATTCTCAAATGTACTTGTATTCATTTTTAGATTTTCTGATCTGTTCCATTGATTATTTTTTCCTGTTCCAATATCATAGTGTGTTTTTTAATCCTCATCTAAGGGTATGGTTTTATTGATATATTTAGAGAGAGAGGAAAGGGTCGGCAGAAAGAGAAAGAGAGAGAGAGAGAAGTATAGAGAGCGAGAAACATTAATGTGAGAAACATCACTGGTTGCCTCCTACATCCCTCCCTGGCCAGAAATCAAACCTGCAATCTTTTGGTGTACAGGATGACACTCCAACTAACTGAGCCACTTGGTGAGGAGTATCATAGTATTTTAATTACTTTAACTTTATTAAAAATGTTTCTTTATTATTCTTTTATTTCCGATTTTTTCTCAATAATTTGATGTATCCAATCATCTGCCACAAAAAATTTTAATTATTTTTTTCACATTTCATAAAATCAGTTTTCTAATTGGGATCAGAGTAAATTAATAAATTACATTGAAATAATTGATACTATTACAATAATAAGTCTTTCTATAAAAGAAATGTTAAGAAAAGTAAAATGTTATATTTTCCTACATATTGACATCTCAGTAAAATTTTGATTTTTTTTCTTTGTTTTTTTAATGAGTTTATTCCTTGATTTCTACTGTACATTTGATCTTTTCTTTTTGTATAATTTCCATCCAACTTTTTGGTTTGTATAGGAAAGTTCATTGTTTCTTTGTTTATTTTTTAACTAGTGGCCCAGTGCACAGATTTGTGCACACTGAAAGGAAATTAATTAGAAGAAATATTTTAATATCGCTATTCACCCTTTCTCTATAATAAAAGTGTCAACCAAATTCACAATCAGCAATGATAGATCAAAACACGTGTGCAATCGGCGCCATCAAAAGCTTTATATGTATCACACATGTGTGAGTCAACTTAGCCTTTTATACATATAGACTAGTATGCTTAAGGAATTATAATTGTTTCCTATTATTTTAATTTGCTTTTATTGGACCTTTTAGATAAACAACCACACCTCTTGGAAATACTGTCTCCTCTCTTACAATAGTTGTAATTTCTTATTTCACTTTCTTATCTAATTTCATTCTTAAAAATAAGAAAATCATCAAATAGGAAAGAGAGAGACAGGGAGTTTCTCCAGGGCAAAACTTTATTAATATCCTTGGATAAAATAAAATGCTAAGAATAACTCTTTTTGTTCAGGGAAGCTACTTTTGTATATAGTCTTTACCATATGAGTCATTCTGGGTCATATTTTCAAGCTCAGCACACATCTCCTGCCCTATAATTGCTCTAATAATTTTAAAAATAAAAACATTGATAGCTGTGGACAGCTATAAATAACCAAAATGGAAGGCATTCACACCATGCTTTCAAAATGCACTTGTTTAGTTTTACTTTACCAATAACTTAAACCATATGGAAAGAGCAAATTCTCCTGCACAAACACATTCTACAAGTGGCATGCGCAATAAATGATAGCATTTGACAAGTTTTTACCAGTTTTTTCTTTTCTTTTCAGAGCCAGAAAAGCCAGTTGTTACAATCAGTGTAAAGTGAAAAAATATGTACCTTAACAATCCAAGGATTTCTTTCTTTAGGGGGCATGTGTTAAATCATGTTTATACAGCAGCAGCTTTGCTGGACAGGCTGCCACATGTCCACTCCTATGCCTTTTGCTCCTGTTCCGGAAGCTGCAGGGCCAGTGACATAGTGGTGCCTATTAAATGCTATTTGGTGATGAGGTTGATAACTTTTAGGAGTTTGAAGTTGAAAACACTGATGGACTTCCAGATGTTTGGCTCCTTTGAAGATCAACTTGAGAAACTGAAGGCCAAGCTTCACTGCACCTGAAAATACCAACCCAAGCTTCTTAGCTGAGATGCTATTGGAACTATAGCTATAGAAACAAGACATGAATAGGAATAATCTTGCTTAAATCATTGACCATTACAGTGAAAGTACCTAAGGACATCCAGATTTAAACTGTGGACATTTTTTTTTTTGCGGGGGGTCGGGGGGGCACATAGGTTAAAAAGTAATCCCTCTGATGTGCTTAGGTGTATCATGGCCCTTTTCCTGTGTATTAAACACTTGGGCCTGGAGTACAAGCAGAGAGAGATGAGCAGGTGAAAGTAAAGCATGTTAGAGGCTAAATTCAAGGTTATGATTGCCCGAAGGACAGGGAGTTCTCCAGCTAGTTAACGCCACTATGTTTCCAGGTGAACACAAGTGGCTCTTATCTACACTCATTGTGAAAGCGTATTTCCTCACGTTTAGGGAAGAATTAAGTTGATTTTGTTCATATTTAATATTTTATTTCAATATCTAGTGAAGATTTAGTCCTCCTTGAGCTTGCTATTATAAATAACATATGAACATTTTTAGATGACTAAATTTTGTGAAACCATATATGATCAAGATCCAGGTTTAGGGGATCTTGTAACCAATTATAAACAGAATGCTTTCATAACAACCAGGAACATAAGAAGAGAAAAGTGACAGAGGTGAGAAAGGACAAATTTACATTTTATATTTTGAGTGTTGAAAGGTAAAGATAAGACAAGCAATGATGTTGTCTGAGATGGTGCTGCATAGGCAGTTATGTGTGCTGTGGCTATTAGGTTGCAGCTGAGTGCCAAGTTCTAATAAATTAAAAACAGACAGATCTTTCAAGAAAGTGATTTTCAATTTGTTCAGTTGACTAAGCAGCCATAGCCCTTGATACTTTGTTTTTCTATCCCCAAATAGTTACATATTTATGCCATTATATGACTAGGAACGATTTTATTATCAGAAACTAGAACTGTGTTGTAGCAATAAGAGTTTCTGAATCTCAAAAACTAATACAGCATAACATTTATAACAACAGCATATATTTAGGAGGATAAATATTATCTACTCTAGTTACTCAATTTAATATGAAGGATGAGCCTTACCCACCGAGTAATAATTTTGAATTTAATAATTTCATGTGAAATTATTTTGACATCTATAAGAATATAAGAAAAAGCAGGCACCAAAATTTTATGAAAGAGTTCTAGAAAAATTTAACTTGAGAAATTCCATTTGCTAAATTAAATTCACTGGGATTTGAACAAGGGCAAAAAAGTTGACATGGAAAGGGTCTTTCTTCATGTGTATCTTTTAGATATGCCCAGTAACTATTCTTATTTTTAGAGTCTATACTTTTTTCCAGGAGCAAAATATTGAAGTAGAAATAAAATGCCTCTAGAATTTCTTAGTAGTGGAAAACTGTTGATTCTTCAGCGAAGACACTGGTTGCTCATCAACAAAATATTTTAGCCAAGTTATCCTATTGTGAAGCCCACATTGGATAATTATCCCTCATGCTCAGATCTTTCAACCAGTGTTTTAGTCCTCTATCCTTAAATATGAGCAGATAATCAAGATTACTGGACATTTGAAGAAAGGTATTAGCATGGAACATAAAAAAGGAAAAAAAACCCCGCAACACTTTGTAGGAAACAGAGGCTATGCAACAAGAAGAAAACTTGACAATCACTAATATCTTCAGGGGGTGAGAATTAGTGCAAACATAAGACAAGTAAGAGTTCTTGGGAATCTATAATAATAAAAGGGTAATATGCTAATTAGACCAGACATCTCCCAGATGTTATTCTGGATGTCCTTCCTGATGAAGCCGGGGTGGAGGGAAGCCAGCCCAGGTCCCGGGTGCCTGCCAGCAGGCGGAGGAGGGAAGCCCGGGTCCCGGGTGCTGGAAGGAAGGCCTACTCTTGCACGAATTTTCATGCATTGGGCCTCTAGTTAAAAATATAAAAGCAGATTTAAACAATATTAGATGGAAGCTACATTTTAGAAAATCTCCTAGAGAGTATAGAAAAAAAACAAAGAATTGGCAGGTAAAGGAGAAAAGAATAAACTCGTATGTGGAGATTCAGACAATTGGCACAAAGTTCAAGATTTGAATTAATAAATATATTAAAAATTAAAATGAAGATGAATGAGGCAATTATTAATTCCAGGGGAAATGTAAAGGCATGGAAATCATAATCTTTTCAATGGCATTTACAAAGTTATATGACTGTGAACACTAAGCAATGATCTAACTAAAGTTGTGCTTTAGCTATAGTGGAAGGATAAGGAATAGGAAACAAGTGCCTGTATGATGGGATGCAGAGAGGAAAGAGAACCATATCCTCAGCCTCAATAACATGTCAGTAGATGATGCCTAACATTGAAAAAAACAAAAGTAGCCTAATATTGAAAAAATTTAAAAACCATGTATTTTTAGAAAAATGAATATAAATATCATATAGTCTTTCAAGTAGTATTTTTCATAATAAAGTTTCTATGATCTTGTAGAACAATTTAGCTTTTTGAATTATGTGTATGAAAAAGTGATAAAAAGAAAAATTCCTTCATTTTGTTTTAGAATTTTCCTTTTACACTGACTTTAATTAAGAGCCCTTACATGCTTTAATTCATAAGTAGAACACATACTATATTATTGCATATAAAATGTCTTTAATTTTGTGTATTGTAAAATTCCATTAAATAAGCTATAAATTATTTTAAATCATTTCTTACTTAATGTATACTATAATTTTATGGGGCAAGGCATTTCCCCCCATTTGAAATAAAGTTTCAGAAAATGAGAGAAATTTTTTAAATTGCCTAAGATCTCTCAGGAATTTTGGGAGAATAGCAAGATCAGAACATAACATTCCCAGTTCTCTGTCATCATTCCACAAAATCATGTTTAATTTTCACAGATACTTTAAAAATAATAAACAAACAAACAAAATAATTTGTGAATGCTGAAAAAGAAAAAAGAAGCTACAATGCTGGCACTATTGTAAACTAATTGTGTATATTTGACAAGGACTCATGAATTCCTTTTAGATATAAAAGTAGAGAAGTCACTTTTCTCGAAAGCTGTGGCGATTCACAACTCAATAAAGATCATCATGAATAACTATGAACAGCAGGATGAGTGATGAGATCAAGTATGTAATCAGTGAATAATTATGGTCCAAGGCTAATTATATCTATGAAATTAAAGAAGAGTAAAGAAAAATAAACACACACACACACACACACATCAAAACTTCATTCCAATTATTTTCTACCAGTGGGAATGATGAGTGACTATTTCTGTTTTTTATTAGAAAGGATCAATCCAAACTAGCTCACCCTTTTAGATCAGAATATTATTTAAATATAGTTTGTATGAAAAACATTTTTTTTAACAAAATTATTGAAAGAACAGAAACAGCCTGACTGGTGTGGCTCAGTGATTGAGTATTGACCTATGAACCAGGAGGTCACCGTTTGATTCCCAGTCACATGACCCGGTTGAAGGCTCAATACCCAGTAGGGAGTGTGCAGGAGGCCACTGATCAATTATTCTTTGTCATCATTGTTGTTTCTATCTTTCTCTCCCACTCCCTTCCTCTCTGAAATCAATAAAAATATTTTTTATAAAAAGAACAGAAACAAGTGAGTAGATACAAATTTGGCATAAGGTTCATCATTTGTAAAATTAGGATAATCATAGTACCCATCCCACAACGCTGTTGTGAAGGTTAAATGAAATGATGACACATGGAAGGAAGCAATCGGCATAGTGTTTCAAGCCATTTTAAAGGTAAACTCTGATTTTACTGCTCTGCTTAGCTCTCTATACCAGCGGTTCTCAACCTGTGGGTCGAGACCCCTTTGGCGGTCGAAGGACCCTTTCACAGGGGTCGCCTAAGACCATCCTGCATATCAGATATTTACATTATGATTCATAACAGTAGCAACATTATAGTTATGAAGTAGCAACGAAAATAATTTTATGGTTGGGTCTCAACATAAAGAACTGTATTTAAAGGGCCAGAAGGTTGAGAACCACTGCACTGTTCTTCTATTTAGAAAATTACCTTAATAAACATATCGATATTTTTAAGTGATGGCAGGATCTTTAGGCATCGTCTAAAGAAAACAAACTGAAGGGGAAAAAAGAAAAAATAATGATATAACAATTATGTTAATAACATATGAACATAATATATTAACAGGAACTTTTAATTTGTTGTGTGTGAAGATACAGACTGGAGGTTTGGGAGTCTTGGACAGGGAGGAGAGAGTGTATTAAGAAACAAAAGACAGTGAGAAATATCCTAAGATGGGGAGAGAGCATAGTTTAAAACAATCTTCTAATGATTACTTTCCCCTTTTCCTTTTCTATGTTGGGCATATTCCCCCCTCCCCAAACTTTTTTTTTTTTTTAATAAAAAGTTGGCTACTCACCCAACAGTCTTTTGTTAGTGCAGCTTTGGGAAATAAACAGGGGGTTAAGGATACAGACAAAGAAAGGTCACAGAAGCAAGGCAGTGAATACAGATTGGGACTGGCAGTGAGAGGTGTCTGGATCCTGCAAGCCTCTCCCATGCCCCCACCACCCCAAAAACACCTGGGAAATTGTGGAGGGTCCTGACTTTCCCAGTGTCTACAGAATAGGGAGCTGAGCACATTTGCTTGATTACCCTAGAAGGCTGGCAAATTTAGGCTTCTCATTATTAACATCACCAACTCTTTTTTCCTTCAGCTAAAATAACTAGAAACTTGAATAACTATGACAGATGATAGCTATCAACAGCAGTTCCATAAACAAGGACACATAATAAGTAAATTTTGATGATGTAGGGAGAAGAGATAAAAAAGTTTAAAATGTTTAATGTTTTATATAATTGCTTCACAAGCATCAGCTCAAGCAATTATTAAAAAAATTATGAAGCTGTAGAATCTGTTTTTATTTTTAATGAGAAAAGTAGACTCAGATATGCTAAGGAACTTGTCAAAGGACCACAATGAGTACAGGCTTTCCACTACTTTTCAAAAAACCCCAAGCCTCAGGAGGGAGGGGAGAAGAAAAATTTGACCTACTTCAAATTTTGCCCGTACCCTCCTGAACAGATAAATCAACTTAAAAATTGACTATATACTTAGTATTATTACAGCTGCTATTTAAAGATACTAATGAGTGTAATTTGGTAATGCACAGATTTTTTTTAAAAAAGATTTGCCCAAAATTGATGTATATTCTAAAAGAGGTTACACTTCAGCATGATTATTTTATCAATAGTTTTACAATGAGACACATTCCCTTCCATATTGGTTCTGTCTTTCTCTGTGACATTTTAATGAACAAAAGTGGATTATTTTAATAAGCCTAGTTCTATAAAAGGAAGTCTTTAAGCCAAAATGAAATAAATGCTAGGCTGTAAAAATATCATCATATTATTAAAGTACCGATGGAAGTATGGGATCTAAACACAAATGAGGCAAGAGTTTAATGCAATTTAAAAGCAAATATTCTGGGGAAATTCAAAAGAAATGAAACTTAGGAAATGAACCATTAAGGAGAAGAGACAACTACAGTTTATAAGTTATATGTTCATGATAAAAATATATGGGCTAATGCATTCAGAAGTCTATGCATGAATGAGTGCCCACTATGTATCTCTGTATTATGTCTTTAAATTTTGGCCTCCTTATAATCACCTATTAGAAGCACAGTTTTGGTACCACATTTCTATTTCCCAAGTATGCAATTTTCCCCCTATTGGTGGTGGTTACTATTTATATGCCTGGTGTTGAAAAAGCCAACCTTTCATTGCTTCCTGGTTTTTAGTCATAAACAAATGAAAATCCATTGATTGAACACTGGTGGTGGTAATCTTACTGTTTTGTCAGCCTTCCCATTAAATTTTATTTTGAGGTAATCTGATATTTTATATTGAATTAATAGCTTTTTTCCCTTACATGTTGGAATTGTGAAAAGTTTTCCTGTACCTGTGAATACAAGGTACAGTTCTGATAAAAATGATCATGCCAAAAAATTATAAAACAATGGATACAAAACCCTATACAGTCAGAGCATCATATTAGCAACAATGTAGAATAAACACAGACTGGAGTAAGCAGCAACTATAGGAGAACCCTCTACACTTCTTCCTTTAGATTTTATTACCTGAAAACATTTTTTTGACAGTTTCATCTATAATCATTTTTTTTAAAATATATTTTATTGATTTTTTATAGAGAGGAAGGGAGAGAGATAGAGAGTTGGAAACATCGATGAGAGAGAAACATCGATCAGCTGCCTCCTGCACATCTCCCACTGGGGATGTGCCCGCAACCCAGGCACATGCCCCCGACCGGAATCGAACCCGGGACGCTCCAGTCCGCAGGCCGACGCTCTATCCACTGAGCCAAACCGGTTTCGGCTATAATCATTTTTACTCAAGTTCAAATGAAAGGAATTTTTAAATTGATCTATAAATATTTGAAAATGGCTATTTCATCAGACAACATGGATGGGGTACAGTGATTAAACCATTTATTCTATCACTTACCACTCATATTACTAAACTATGTGTACCTTACCATCCTTATCCTATATAATAAACAGGTAATATTCAAATTAAGCCTCACGCCCTCACAAGATGGCTGACTACGCCCAGGTCGGCAGAGGGGTTAGTGAGGGATGACCAAACAACTGAACTGAACAAGGAGGTTGCGTGGGGTGACCAGGCCGGCAGGGGGGTTAGTGAGGGACGACCAAATGACTGAACAGCAAGCTGCATGGGGTAACCAGGCTGGCAGGGGGGCCATGAGGGACAACCAGGTTGGCAGAGGGGGACAGTTGGGGGTGACCAGGCTAGCAGGGCGGGGGCAGTTGGGGGTGACTTGGTGGGCATGGGGGGCAGTTGGGGGTGATCAGGTCAGCAGAGGGGGGCAGTTAGGGATGACCAGGCAGGCAGGTGAGCGATTAGGAGCTAGTGGTCCATGATTGTGAGAGGGATGTCCGACTGCTGGTTTAGGCCCAATCCCCAGCAGTCAGACATCCCCCAATGGGTCCCGGATTGGAGAGGGTGCAGACTGGGCTGAGGGGATCCCCCCACCATGCATGAATTTTGTGCACCGGGCCTCTAGTAGATAAATAAAGATAATGAGAGTATATATAGCTCATAGGTTTATTTGAGGCATAAATAAGCATCCCAATGGTGAAAATAGAATTTGGCACATAGCAACTCAATCAAGATTTGTTATTTATTGTTTCTGGTTTTCAACTTAGTATAATTTTTTAGTTGAATGTATTAGTCAAAATATTTTTAACTGTAAGTTTTTGGTCAAGCTCTAAACACACAGAAGTTTGTTTTCTCACTTAAGAAATTTGGAAATAGGCAGTTTCCTCAGAGGCTCAGCAATGTCAGGGTATTAGTCCATGTTTTTGGCATTATTTTGGTTTCTGTGCCCCCAGCTCCTATTAATGATCACAAGATGCTACAGCATTATTTGAGAGTATTCACAGCAAGGAGGAAGGGGACATGCAAAAAGAAAAAAAAAAGACTTCTTTTTCAAAGAAGATTCTCTTTATGTCTTATTTTTTCAACTAGATTGCATGCTCAACTGTAGGCTAATAAAGAATGAGATTCCTAAGATTGATAGAGGCTAGTAGGAATTTATTCCCTAGGCTTGGTGCTGGGGGACTGCTACCCAAATAAAATTGTGGTTTTGTTTACAAGGCAGAAGAGTGGAAACATATTGACAAGACAAATGATAGGGCCACTTGAGTGTTTTGTTCCAAAGCTCCCCTGTGATAAAACCTGACTAACCACGTAGAGCTGAATTATTACTGGCCTGTTAGTTCCTTGTTATTTCAATAAATAACAAAAGGAGACCAGGACTTATTATTTGTTTTTGTTTGTTTGGTTTTTTGCTTCTGAACAAGAAAATAAAGAACAGGTTTACACAATTGTATAAGGAAATTTAGTGTATGTTGATATTCCCTTTTTCCTCAGTGGTAGTTTATTTTCCCTGAACGATCCAGATTAATGCTTTCATTCCTATATTCTATCTATCTGTTTATACATAGTCACTCAACGCAAGTACAAATATATTTTTTGTTTTTTTTAAATAAATTGGACAATAAATAATCCCTATCTATTATGAATTACATATATAGGGTGTCCCAAAAAATGTATACACATACTTTGAATAATTATAAAGACAGTGTTTATTAAAATACATTTCATTTTCAAAATTGAGCTATTAGCTGTTAAAGTGTGTATACATTTTTTGGGATACCCTATATAACTGAGAGGAAAAAGATTTTTCCTAATTATGTAAGATATCTTATAATGCTCTCATTTTCAAAAAGTTCTGCATATAGCTGATTTCCAAGACAATTACTCAGCAGTGAATGTTAAATAGATGGACATGTATGTAAAATTGCATGTGAAAAAAACTGTATGTAAAACAAAAGAATGGAAAACCATACTCATTTGTAAATAATGCAATCAGTAGATTTAAGGCCTTTGTTTTTTCAAAATTCAAGGAATTTGATTACTTTTCATTGAGAATATAGTCAAATATGAAAATGTCTATTCACAAAATAAAAATAATTTGCTAGGCTTGCCCTTAGGTTTTGTATTTAGTTTATTTTTAGTCCGTTTTCCACTAGGCAGGAGTTCTACCTTAGTATTCTTCTTTTACCCGCTGCTGCCTTTGGCATAATGCACACCAGAAATCTCCTAATTTGTTGTGAGTATTCCTTTACACCAATGGTTTCTAAGGTATCATAGCAGCTGGCAGTGATACAAATATTCATGAGAACATCATGTGATCATTAATTCATTTTATCCCCATTTGGCTGTTCCAGCTGCATGTAGCTAATATTATATAATACAATTATGTTACTATATGAAACTGGTCCAAGAACACAAGAATACTGTGGTAAAGAACTGAAAGATATTTGAGATGTGTTAATACAGAAACAGAATTAAGTTCCTTTATGAAGGACTTTCAGCTTATAAATTAAGATGCATAATTTATTCTCATAAAAGGTTTCACAAATGATTTCTGTAACATATGGATTTTCAGCACTTTTGAGAAAACAATAACTGTAGTTTCTGCCCAAATAATATACTGACCAAACTCTTCTATGGACTAGGTAACCTATAAGAAGCTACGTAATTCACACATGAGAACATGTTGATAAGAAAATGTACAGAGTTAGACATTAGGCAATGGTTTCTTTTCAGGAGATATTTAGTTCAAAACACTCTGCAAAAAATTAAACTAAAACCCACAGATAAATACCTTTCAATCCAAGGCTTCATTTCTGATGAAAGAATAGAAAAAAAATATTATGGCCATCAGCCCTGAGAGGTGTGGTGACTATATTCAGAGACTGTGATCTGTGGTCTCCTAGCTTTAATTGGCCTCCTGGGGTATACAGAATGCTGTGAGTTTGTCACATTTGTAGAGATCTTGGCACAAACTATTTACAGCTGTTTAGAGCCTTAACATACAATAGAAAGAGCCTGCTGGGCCTGGCATTTGCTGACACAGCCTTGGAGTCAATGGAAAAGTCTGGCTTCTCTTTTGAGGTCCTCATAGTGAAGGATTTGCAGACTGTAAAGTATACAAAAACCTAAGAATCGACCTCAGCACAGCCAAAGCTCTTCTCTGCAGGGCTCCAGGGAGTCTAGTACACTTTTTCTGCAGAGCCCTGGAACATTTTCACTTTCTCCACTTGAATAGGGTCCTCCACAATAAAAGACTTTAGAATATTTTGCCTATATTTACCTCGAAAAGAGATTATGAGAGAAGACCCCATAGTACAGCTAGTGGTTTGAATCCAATGCACAGGCAGGTTTATTTGTTGTTTGTATCCTCACAGTGTTTCATTTTCCTTTGTTTAGTTAATCTGAATTAGTTGCCAACTTTTAAAAGTCAAGACATTTCACATTTTTTTTTAAAAAAAATCCAATTCATTTGGTTCTCTGGAAAAATCAGATCTGGCAACATGAAGTCTGAGTTCCCTCTTGGCAACAGATGACTGGGCCAGGAAGCAGTTGCCCTCTTTGGAAAGGACATGGGTCCCCTCTGGAAGGCCTCCTGCATTTACAGTCCCTGCCTGAAACTAGTAGGCACTTGAATTAGCAACCACTATAAATAAAATATGTCCTTAAAAATACAGGTTTCAAAAATAAAGAACAATAAGGAATGACATTATAAACAACATAACCACCTCTTAAATTCCTTAAGTAACTTTCCTTTTTTGCTTAAGAGTTTTTAAGGAAGTAAAACATTAGCTCACCTGGTGTAGCATTGACCTATGAATCAGGAAGTCACAGTTTTATTCTCGTCAGGGCATATGCCAGGGTTGTGGGCTGGATCCCCACTAGGGGGCATGAAGGAGGCAGCCGATCAGTGATTCTCTCTCATCATTGATGTTTCTAGCTCTCTCTCCCTTTCCCTTCTTCTCTAAAATCAATAAAAATATATTTAGAAAAATAAAAAATAAAGAAGTAAAACATTTTATATAAATTTAAGCTCCCTGTTGATCCATCCCAAGTCTCAATTCTTTTTTCAACTACATAGATAAGCTACTGACTTTAGTCTTTATCATTTTCCTGAATCCTTTTTTTACTTCTATTATGTAGCTATTTATGCATTTTTAAAAATTGTACTGTTTGCAAATTTTTAAAGTTTTATATATGTATCCTTCTGCACTTGCCTCATCCACTCAAATTCACATTGTTAAGATCTATCCAAGCTGAAACATGTAACTCTAGTTAATTCATTTAAACAGATCTATAATCTGCTGAAATTTATTTTATAATCTATTTTGTGACTGTACCTCAGTTTACTTATCTATTTTTCTATTGCTGAAAATGTGTTCTTTGCAATTTTTCACTATTCCAGACAATGTTGCTTTGAAAATTCCTGTGCACACGTGGGCATGTGTACAAGAGTTTCTTTATGATAAACCTATCAAGGAATTGCTGGGCCTTGAGGTATACTTATTCTCAGTTTTTCAGATATTGCCAAATTTCTCTCCAACATTATTTTATATAACTTACCCTCCTATCAACAGCATGTGAGAGTTCTTGATATTCTTTTTCCATGCTAATACTTGTTGCTTTTTCTTTTTTGATAATTTACTGGAAGTAAATTATGTTTTGTTATTGTTTTAATTGCTTTTTCTTGATTACTCGTGAGAGTGAACCTCTTTTTGTAAATTTATTGGCCTTTCAAGTTATTGAGATTTACTTGGTTGTTGTTTTTTGAAATCTTGGTTACAACACGTTTCTTCTTGCACTTATGGCCACCATTTGCAAGACTTAATATTTGAGCCACATTCATCTCACAGATTATTCTGTCTGAACACTGATGCAGCCCCATCCATTCTCCCACTCACATCACTCCTGTTTACTACATTCAACTCATTGTCAACTGGATACCAGTATGAGAAGCCAACCTCACCAGGATAGCTGTTAATACACTGGTACTAATCCAGTGATGTCAGTGGTTATGTTGGCATTGTTCTACCTTCACATTGACCCGAAATTCTCATTTTTCCTCTCTTTGTAAAAATTTGCCTAAAATCCTAAATTTTCTATTTTTGCTCTTTTAACTGTCATTCTAAATTAAGAATTGGTTATCTATTTTATTAATAACAGTAACTATTTTTTCTGTTTATTGTTTCTCATAGGGTTTGAATTTTTTAAAATATATTTTTATTGGTTCAGAGAAGAAGGGAGAGGGAGAGAAAGATAAGCATGAATGATGAGAGAGACTCATTGATCAGCTGCCTTCTGCACGCCGCCCCACTGGGGATAGAGCCCGCAACCCAGGCATGTGCCCTGATCAGGAATCGAACTGTGACCTCCTGGTTCATAGGTCGGTTGACGCTCAACCACTAAGCCACACTGGGTGGGCAAGATTTGCATTTTTAAAGATGAAGGGTAAGATAAATACATAGCAGCCACGGCACTGTCTATGTGACTTTTCTTTTCCAGCTACTTCATTTCAATGAAGGCAGTTTCTGTTTCTTTCCTTAATAAAGGTAAAGGGAAAAAAAGGGAATATACTAAATATGTCACTAAGAATTAGTTTCTCAAATAAAATTTTCTTGCAGCATTAGAAGGGCAGCTCTCTGCCCTGCTGCCCATATGTTAGGCCAGTGAATAACAGACTTTTATAGTAAGCCGGAGTTCAGTGGGTCTGGACACGATCTGCCAGCTATGAGGCAATGTTTAGGTTAAAAGATCTGTCTCAGAGACTGGGAATGCTGAAACATGGGTAAAGAAAATAAATGTCATGAGGGACATTCACTTTCAGAGAGCATATTTGTCCCATATAAATACCTTGCTAGCCTAGAACAATCCAGAGATTTAACCTCTGAGGCAGCAGCTAAAGCAGAGAGTAATGGAAGTGATGACAATAAAAGGGAGAAGGGAGGGGATGACTGGGATGCTCATGGGATTGTGGTATTTTGTTTTCTGAGAGAATTCCCCAGGTAAGAAATCACACAGTGGGCTGCTAATATAATCACCATTTAGTCAGAAGCTCCTATATGCCAGATACAGTGCTAGACAATAGGAATGTAGTAATGACTAAGACAGGAACATACAGTATGATAGGAAAGAAACACACTTAAAACAAAATGTGCTATATTAGTGGCTTATACCATACTAGAGGCCTGGTGCATGAATTCATGTACTGGCGGGGTCCCTCAGCCTGGCCTGTGAGGATAGGGCCAAAACCACTCTCTGATATCCCCCGAGGGGTCCCAGATTGTGAGAGGGTGGTTCTTGGGTGATGGGAACCGGAATTGGGCTCCCTCCTCTCTGGTTCCTGGTGCATCACCCGAGAACTAAAGCTGCCAAGTCACCACAGCTCAGCAGCTCCTGTGTTTAGCGTCTGTCCCCTGGTGGTCAGTGCGCATCATAGCTACCAGTTGGATGGTTGGACGGTCGCTTAGGCTTTTATATATATAGATAGTGGTCACACGAAGGAATAAGTAACTTTTTATTGAGTATCAAGGAAGTCATCACAGATGAGAAGTGCCTGAACTGTAAGTGGCAGACACTGTTGAGTGCTGCTGACTTAGTTGAGTTCTCACAAAAGCAGACCTCAAGACAATGATTTGGTGAGATCCTAGGAGGCACTGAAGAAGTGAGATGCTAAAGGAGGAAAAGTCATTGACATGCATGACTACTACTGTGAGCAACCAGGGCTCCATCCTACTGGTGACCTTCTGGAAGACTGTATAGAAGAAATTATATAAGAGTATCTATGACTTAGGATTAGATGAGGGTTTCTTATGTAAGACTCAAAAAGTACAAATCTGGTGAATGTACTGACAGTTTTTACATTAAAATGGAAACATATTCTTTATAAAAGATACCAGAAGTGAAAAATGAGCCAAAGCCATTTGTCAACCAAAGATTTAGTATCAAGAATATATGAAGATTCCCTCCAAATCAACAAGAAAATAAAAAGCAAATTGCATTAGCTTCTAGCTCTAAAACTGCTAGACCTTTCTCTGCCAGTTATATTTCATTTTTAAAAAAATAGATTTTTATTGATTTAGAGAGAGAAGAAGGGAGAGGGAGAGAGATATAGAAACACTGATGAGAGAGAGACACTAGTCAACTACCTCCTGCACGCCCTCTACTGAAGATTGAGCCCGCAACCCAGGCATGTCCCTTGACCAGGAATCAAACCAGTGACCTCTTAGTGCATGGGTCATTGCTCAACCAGTGAGCCACACCAGCTGGGCTATATTTAATTTTTAAGGGGCTCCCCAAAATATCAACTAACATTGTGATAAAATACTGATTTTAAAAAGAGTATTAAGAACTATAATTCTGACAAATAAATAAAGCATATCATTTAACAAGTACTTGTAACCCTTGATTAAGAAGTTTACGATTCTGTCTTAAAGATATTGGCGTGTAATTGAGGAATCAAGGCATAGGCACATTAAAAATAACTACTGCAATTAAAACTGAAAAAACGAGAAGTAGTCATTTAACAAATATTTATTTAGAAGCCCGGTGCATGAATTCGTGCACCAGTGGGGTCCCTTGGCCTGGCCTGTGGGATTGGGCCAAAATCGCTCTCTGACATAGCCCGTGGGGTCCCGGATTGCGAGAGGGCGCAGGCCAGGCTGAGGGACCCCACCAGTGCACGATCAGAGCCAGGGAGGAACACAGGAGGTTGGCCAGCCAGGAAGGGACCACAGGAGGGCTCCAGGGCATGTCTGGCCCATCTTACTCAGTACCAATCTGCCGGACCCCAGCAACAAGCTACCAGTTGGAGCATCTTCCTCCTGGTGGTCAGTGCACATCATAGCGACTGGTCAACCGGTTGACTTTCTGCCCCCTGGTGGTCAGTGCACATCATAGCAAGTGGTTGAGCGGCCTTAGCATATCATTAGTATATTACGCTTTGATTGGTTGAACAGACGACCGGACACTTAGCATATTAGGCTTTTATTATATAGGATTATAAACTCTGTGCCAGGCACTGCACTAGGCACTCAGTATCTAATAACTAATAAAGCAGATATGATCAGCCTTTATGGAGCCTATACTCCAAAATTTAAAGAAAAGTAAATAAGTAATTAAGTGGAATCATTAAAAGTTCGGTAGCCCTGGCTGGTTTGGCTCAGTGGATAGAGCGTTGGACTGCAGACTGGAAGGTCCCAGGTTCGATTCTGGTCAAGGGCACATGCTCAGGTTGCAGGCTTGATCCCCAGTAGGGGGCATGCAGGAGGCAGCCAATTAATGATACTCTCTCATCATTGACGTTTCTATCTCTCCCTCTTCCTTCCTCTCTGAAATCAATAAAAATGTATTTAAAAAAAAAGTTCTTTAAAAACAACTGTCAGGTTGTTAAAACAGAAATTAAAGAGGACACCTCTTTTAGATTGGGCCATCAGCACAGGTCTGTTTGAGAACGTGACACGCCTAAAAGAAGAGGAGAATCAGTCAGGACAAAAGTGAAAGAAAATATGTTCTGGGAAGACATGTAAAGACCTGAGGTGGAAACAGCTTGACCCTCTTGAGTAATAGAAAGGAAGCCAGTGTGGGTAAATATAGTAAAAAGCCAGAGACCTGAGATAAGGCAGAAGACCCTTGGTATAGTCTGCTGGCAGATGGAGGCATGGAATATGCTATATTACATCTCTTTTTTACTATTGAAGTGATGGAATTAGAAAACTGACCTTGGCTCTTCAAACATAGCAGTAAGAGTAGTACAAGATCTAACTATGACATTGCAAGAGAATTTTACATAAAAATTTTAATAAAGAGAAAAAATTGTGTTGTTTTATAAAGTTCTCATATCCCATTCTCTGTCCGAAAATAAAGAGAAGCATATAGCCTTGCTGATTTGTGTTTTTGTTAAGTTAGAAAACGACAAAAGCCCACCTCTCAGTGTCCCAAATAAGAAACATTGTAATTGGATATCAACACTAATATTCATGTGGGTTACAAAAGAATGGGTAAGGCTGTACTCCACCCCACCTTTGGAAGAAGTCACCAACCACATTCACAGACCTTAACCATAAGTGAATCTTATTTTATCTTTCCATTTTAAGATGGGGGAGGGGCAGGATAGGAATAGCAATTGCCACTATCCAGATTTCTAAAATAATGAAATCTTACCAGCTGAGGTCCGAGGAACTGTGTGAGTAAAGTTTCGTTATTACTTAATATTAACTTGGATAAAAATAATAAAGGGAATTTTGGTGAAAACCTCTTGGCTGACTTCTTCCTCTTGGAGTTTGAATCCCCATTTCACTTGTTAATGAAAGAACCAATCAATTAGGGCTTGACAAAGAGGAGGTGGACAAGGGGCCTGATTATATCTGCCCTTGAAACCAACGGCATGGAGATTAGATTTTTAGCTAAATGCAATGGAAAGCCATTGAAAAGTCTTAGCTTAGAAAATAATTTGGTTCATGTTTTAAGAAGCCATATGTTTTAAGAAGTAACACAGGCAATAAATTCGAAATGGAGAGATTAGTGTGTGCTGATCAGAGTGCTGGGGGGGGGGGGGCGGGGAGGGAGGGTGTACTTCTCAGTGGTTATAAAACTGGGACTTTAAAAATCTGGGTGAAATTAGACAAGCCTGGGAGAGAAAAAGCAAGAGTAAGTGCAAAAAATGAGAAAAGGTTCTGAAGTGGGCTGGGGTGGGAGAAAATAGGGTACATACCCATCAGACTCAGGTTACTGAGTTCTGATCAAATTATAATGGACTTTGCACATCAGACTTAGGAACATTTAGGTAATAGGAAACTCCACAAATGTCATATGCATGATATAATGGAACTAAAGCTTCAGAAACATGAATTTGGCGGATATGTGATGGGAGGATCCATTTGAAAGTGGACAAGAAAGTAAAAAACTAAATAAGAAAAGAGCAGCAAAATAAAGTCTGAAGTAAGATATACATTTCCTTTTTAAAAACTTTGATAAGCTTGGCAATGGCAGTGTTATTCTTTGATTAGTAGGCCAGGGAAAAACAGAGCAAGAACCAGTTAAATGCAGCTCAAGCTAGGACAAGCTGTAGGACAGGTCCCAAGGGAAGGTGACAAGAATAAAAAATCACAGTGAACATTCAACTTGGGTGGAGGTATGACTCAGTTGTATGCTGCGAATCTAATATGTAAGGTGGGGTACAGTGTCTGGTGTCACATACTAGTATGCATGTTGATATAATCATTAGTCAGTGTTGTTAGAGTCAGGTAAGTGGTCGAAAGGCTGTAGGAATGAAGGGGAGGCACCCAGAAGAAGGGGAACTGGCAGGCTAGTTGTTCATTAAAATCCATGGTGGAAGTTAAGGAGTAACTTAGCCATAATAAAAGTATCCAAGGTTGCATTTTGGATATTTTAACTTCAAGTAAGTAAAATACTAATTAAATATCCCAACCTTTGAGAAAAAGTGGTACCTAACCCATTGCAAGCCTTGGTTCAGGTGGTCTCAGGGCCTGGGCTGATCTGAGACTGCTCACAAGAGGGAAGGAATGTGGTATGGCGCAAAAGAGCCCGGGCCAGCGTGGCTCAATGGTTGAGCATAGTCCTATAAACCAGGAGGTCACAGTTCGATTACGGTCAGGGCACATGCCTGGATTGCTGGCTCGATTCCCAGTGTGAGGCATGCAGGAGGTAGCCGATCAATGATTCTCTCTCATCTTTGATGCTTGTATCAGTTGTTACCTTGAAGGGCTATTATAAAAGCTGAAATACCTGTTCATTTCCTTAGTGCTTTAAGATAAAGAAGTCATGAGAATAAATGAGTATACATTATGTATGTACTGGGCCACAAACGGACATATACTAATGATAAATAACAAGGAACATCAGACACAAGGGTTCAGAACATGGAGTGAGTCTTTGGTAAGCCTGATCTTTATGCTCACTTCTGGAATGTTAGTGACTCATGGCATTTTAGAAAAGCCTCTCAGAGTCGAGGCAGAAGCTATTATAAGCATCAGCCCCTCATAAAGACATTTGAAGAATAACAGAGTATCAAGTCCCTCAGTTGGCAGTTGGTGCAAAAAAAAAGTGGTCTACATTAATGAATCTGTACTCAGAAAAACCAAGTATGCTTATAGGAGCAGGGACTTTAAAGGACTGATATGCTACTTTGGGGTATAATGAAAGTAAAATTATGCATAAAAGAAAAGTTATTATAGAAGAGAAATGGTGGGTACTTAGCAAGTTTTGTAGTAGAGCTATTGAAAGTTCCTAAAGAGTAAAGTAAGGAGAAGAAGGGGTTGTTTAAGGGAGAAGTCCCTTCATATATTCACCTAAACCTCACCTAGAACCTATACCTCCACCATTGTTTTACTTACCATCCTAGAATGTAATTAACTATCTGGTTGTTTCCCCCATGAGTTCACAAGCTCCACAACAAGAGGAAGAAGGTCTAACTTGTCTAAAATTCTTGTTACTGTCCCCAGAGTCTGGCAGTGTTTGGCGCATAGAGGATCAATGAACACTTGATATTAAATGAATAATGAAGTTAGCATCATAGAAAATACTGTAGCAACTCTTGTGGAAGATAAGGTAAATATAAGAAATTTCATAGGGAGAAAAAAAGGAAGAGAGGCTGTGCAACAAATAGGCAGACATGTTTTTGTTTTTTTAATGCCCTGATGTTTCATGTCTAAAAAAATGGGAAACCAACTTTTCCATCTATGACCCTGATGAAAAAGAGAAGAGATAAAAGAATGATTAATTCTAAGTTGTAGATGAATATACATTAAACTTTAAATTGTGGCCATAGTATATAGCAATCAGACTCAAGGTCAATAAAAGGTGAAAAGAGTTGTTATTGTACTTAGTTTATGACTTAAAAAGATAAATACCATTGGTTATTTTACATATATGATCGAGTCTTGGAAAATTTTACATGTAAAGGAAAAAGAATCTTCTAGCACAAAATTAAAGTGTAATCAGGAACAGTAAAAACAATATTGTTGTTAATTCAGCACTGAAGAAGACAAGACTCTGGGTCCAAAAGCCTCACAGACTAAGTTTAAGTTTGACAAATGTGGCCCATGGGAATTGTAGGATGACCTGGAGGTGTTGGGATTGGATGTACACATCTATTGCTATATGTTACAGCTGGATGATTTAAGAGACCCCCAAAGCTAATGAATATCACAAGGAACCAGAAACTCCCTTGACAGCCATGTATACATGTGTAAAATAACAAAGAATCTAAATGCAAGTGTTTGTACTTCATCACTCAGTCTGAAATTCTATCCAGTCCATTCAAGCCCAGAGAAATGTGCAGCTTTAGCAAAAATCAGTCCCTCTCTTGAAACAAAATATTAATGTTACCACTGATGCACCCACTTTTCTAGGCATTCTTTATTTCAGATGTTCTTAATAGAACTCTGACACTGCATCTAATCAATCCATATTAAAGGGCGAGCAATAGGACTTGACATTTCTTCTGGAAAATTACATGTGTTAATATAAAATCTGGGCATTTGCCACAGAGATATTTTGAATTAAGTGAAAACTGCTGGTTAAGAAAACAAAAAATTTTGCCTGAAGAAAACTTGGAACTTTTATCCAGCTTAATTTGGTACTGAAATTCAAAAAACGAGACAGGATAAATACATTGCTTTTTCTATGCTGACATTTATGCGTCAAATGAAACTGCTTTTGCTGTTTGTGTCCTTGTGTTTTCTATGATACAGTTTATCCCACAGTAAGTCTAACTTTAAAACAATAAACTTTTTAAAAGTAATAAAATTTAGCTGGAGGGAAAAATTGTCATTAAAGTTTGGGTGAATTGGGATAATAGGACAACCAGACACAGTACACAGTATTATTCTAGAAAGGCTATGGTTATGTTGTGTTTAGGGTATATATTCTCCTAAAATATAAAATATTATTATACAATGCCAAGAATAGTTGTTACTATTATTAACTTCAGCCTGATAAAGAAGATGTCATTAATGTCAGAATCATCAGCTTCAAGATTTGGACATTTAAAAGGTATTGCACATATATACTGCACCCCCACCTCTTTAATAATTATATTCCCTAATATACATTGGCCAAAAATTGATTTGCTAATACCATTAATTCAATCTAATCCATATTTGCTCAGTTTTTTGCAAGACAAAAACATAACATCATAATAAAAATCTCACATTGGCAAAGTCACATTTAATAATAGATTAGAAGAGCATACAGCTCAAAAGTTATATGCATCAACACTCCGTGCTTCATGACAACAAAGTGTTGGCTGGCCTGAGAGAGTCAAAGTTTTGCCTGGACCTCACTAGCCCCTCCTGCTCTCCACAAGCTCTTCAGTTTGGATGACATCAGGATTTAGCCCTGGACCTTCTCTTCTCTGAATCCATGGTAATCTTACCCCCTTACAGGGCTCTACATAACATCTTCAACACGACAGCTCTACCCAAACTTCACTTTTACATTTCTACTTGGATGTCACATGTCCACTTTAGAATATATTCTCCGGAGTTGTATTTTAAAAATACAACTGGCCTGCTTTCACTTCCCTGGAGGAACTAAAGTCTTTGCTCTTTCCAGGCCTTTACACTTGTTCCTGGACGGCTCTGCTTTTCCTGCCCCTGTTGCCCTGTGCTTGGTTATCCTAACCGGGGGACAAGAAACAAAGACTATGCTTTCCCTGACCACCTTCCTGAAATCTCTTTTCCCATTTGCTGTCCTCCCCACTGAGATTTTTTTCCTCTTAGCACGAATGACAGTCTGAAACTATCTTGATTTTTTAATATTTTGAATTCTATAAACACACTTTTGTTCTCCCACCTTTTGTAGTTGTGCCCTGCTCTCTCTTCAGCTGGAAGTCTCCATTGTCTGAGGGAGGATTAGGGTTGCTATAGCATGAATATGAGGAAAAGACGGAATCAGAAGTCTGCCTATTTCAGCAACAGCAGTTATGAAACACAAAGCCTTTTGATTTAGAAAATCTTTTAGGGAAAAGGGGGGTTTTGAGAAGGGAAATGTGCTTCCCTAAAGGTCTGAAGGAGGTTCAGTTTATGCATATATGACATTTTAAATAAGAAAATAAATAGAAAATAAAGAATTGTGGAAAAGTGTAAATGAGAGGGTGAACCGAGGTAGAGGTAAGGAGTTTCAATTAATTTGACCTTCTCTGCAGGGTGGACTTAAGGGTGGGAGAGACTGAAGGTCGTTTCTCCTGCCTCTGATAGAGCCTCAGAGTCGTACTCTCTGGGATTGACTTTTAGAGTCTGTGTACTAGCAGAAAGTCTGAGCCAGATGGTCTAGTTGTCTTATCTGTAAAATGAAGGTAATATTTCCTACCTCAGAGAATCTTAAGGATTAAAGTAATTAATACATACACACCACTTAGAATACATAATAAGAGCTCAATATTTACTAGTTTTTATTACTATCTACCTAACAACCTCTCATTTGTTGTTTAAAATTGTAGTTAGGCCTCATCTCCTCTCTGAAGACTTTCTTTAAGTCTATCTGTTTTCTGATTTTCCTCCCTAAACATAGACACACATAAAGTATTTGATTTCTGTTCTTTTATCTACTTGAATTACTCAGTGGCATGAAGAAATTTACTGCCAATCCACAATGAGTAAACTACATAAGGGCGAGTTAAATTTTGCTCAATTACTGACAATTTGTTTTAAAGGAAAAAAGTTTTCTATAACGATAGCTTCTTGGAAGTATATTTAAATAAAATTGTGGAATTGTAGGATTTTAAATCACAGGTAAAGTTTATTTTCTGAAAGGAATTTTATCAGACACACTGTTAACTTGATCTTTTTTTAAAAGAGCTCAGGAAGAGAATTTATATGCCATTCTCAAATGTTAAACTTCTATAAACTAAAAATTTCTCTAAGAGATTTATCAGTGGGAGGGGCAGTATACCTTCCATACATTCTGAATCTAATGTTAATGTATTCATCTTATACTTATGGTACCATTATTGTAAGAACACAAAACCATATTCCAATTTTCTCAATTGCATGTTGCCATGACTTTTTCTACTGCGAGATTGCTTTACTTCAAAGTACATCACATTGACTTATGGGAACTTCTAGAAGTCATACTAATTATATGGACATGGAAAAATTACTTAGTATTCCAGGGTTGCTTTATAGATAATACTTTATAGATAATAGATTAGTACAAGTTGAGCAAGACAATAAAATAAAACTAAGTCAAAGAAATGATAAATTCTAAACTCGTGCCCTAAAAGTTATTTTATATCTTTTACCTTATAAGATTGATACTAATAATTTATTATCAAGAGGTTTTTAAAAAATACATTTGAATCAATAGCTACAATTTCTAGAATCTTTTATAATTTATCTAGCAAATTGGTATTGATATACAGGGTGGGACAAAAGTAGGTTTTCAGTTGTGAGTACATGAAACATTGTGTTCTTATATTATTATTTATTAATTATTGTATTATATTTTGTATGAACAACTGTAAACCTACTTTTGCCCCACCCTGTATATCATAAGATGACTCTGGAATTTCTAATAATCAATAAAAGTGATTTAGATTTAAAATTTAAATCTTCAAACAACTCTATTTTGGTAGTGCTGAATTTCATCTTTGGTCCTAGCAGTTAAAATATCAGTGATCTAAAAAATTTCATTAATATAATTATGATCTTTTGCCTTTCTTTATGAAAAACTTCTATCACTCATCCACCTTCATGTTACAGTTGGAAACATACATTGTTTATATAAATACTAGAGGCCTGGTGCATGAAATATGTCACTGGTAGGATCCCTAGGCCTGGCTGGCAATCAAAGCTGATAGGGGCCTTCCAGCTGCCAGCTGGGGCCTTCCTTCCCTGGCTACTGGCTGCTGGCAGGGGCCTTCCTTTGTACCATGCCACCCACTGGTGGTCAGCGGATGTTATAGCAAGAGATCGAACTCCTGGTCAACCGGTCGAACTCCCAAGGGGACATTTTGCATATTACCTTTTATATATATACTAGAGGCCCGGTGCACAAAAATTTGTGCACTGGGGGGGGGGGGGTCCCTCAGCCCGGCCTGTGCCCTCTCACAGTCTGGGACCCCTTGGGAGATAACAACCTGCTGGCTTAGGCCTGCTCCAGGGTGGCAGAGGGCAGGCCCAATCCCTAGGTGCAGCCCCTGGTTGGGCTCAGAGCAGGGCCGATTGGGGAGTTGGGGCACTGCCCCCTGTCATGCACAGAGCAGGGCGGATTGGGAGGTTGCGATGCCACCCTCAGTCACGCTCAGGGTAGGGCCCATTGGGGAGTTGGGGCACCGCCCCCTGTCACACTCAAGGCAGAGTCGATGGGAAGGTTGTGGCGCCACCCCCTGTCACGCACAGAGCAGGGCCCATCAGGGGGTTGAGGAGCTCCCCCCTGTCACACACAGAGCAGGGCGGATCAGGGGGTTGGGGTGCCGCCCTCTATTACCCAAGGAGCAGGGCCGATCAGGGGGTTGGAGTGCCGCCACTGTCACACTCAGTGCAGGGCCGATGGGGAGGTTATGGCTCTACCCCATCACACACAGAACAGGGCCCGTGGGGGGGGGGGGGTTGGAGCACCGCCCACTATCACCCAAAGAGCAGGGCCGATCAGGGGGTTCGGGTGCCTTCACCTGTCACGGACAGAGCAGGGCCGATCGGGAGGTTTTGGCCCTGCCCCCTGTCACACACAGAGCCGCAGGGCGATCAG
This sequence comes from Myotis daubentonii, assembly GCF_963259705.1. Classification (NCBI taxonomy): domain Eukaryota; kingdom Metazoa; phylum Chordata; class Mammalia; order Chiroptera; family Vespertilionidae; genus Myotis; species Myotis daubentonii. Next base: position 37,121,723 of record NC_081856.1, on the reverse strand, counting down.
GGGGTTTGGGCACTGCCCCCTGTCACGCTGATCCCGGTGCTGGGAAGCCTCTCAGCTCTGCTGATCCCGGTGCTGGGAGGCATATTACCCTTTTACTATATAGAATAGAGGCCTGGTGCACAGGTGGGGGCCGGCTGGTTTGCCCTGAAGGGTGTCCTGGATCAGGGTGGGGGTCCCCACTGGGGTGCCTGGCCAGTCTGGGTGAGGGGCTGAGGGCTGTTTTCAGGCTGGGACTGAAGCTCCCAACTGCTCCTTTTTTTTCTTTTTTATTCTGGGCCAGCTTTAGCTCTGAGGCTCCAGCTCTTAGGCCTCTGCTGCTGAAAGCAGGTATCTGGTTTGTTTCGGTTCTCGAAACTCTGTATCAACTCCAGCTCTGAGATCCCAGCTAGCTGAAAGCTGGTTTCTGGGGTTTTGTTTAGTGTCTATATTTGTTACAATGTTTGAAACTGCAGGCTCAGAGGCTTGCAGCAGCCAGCGGCAAACGTTGGAGTCCTCCGTCACTGAAGCAAGCAAGCCTCGTGTTAGTTTCAAGCTGCCTGGCTGCTGGCCGCCATCTTGGCTGACAGTTAATTTGCATATTGCCCTGATTAGCCAATGGGAAGGGTAGCGGTCGTACGCCAATTACCATGTTTGTCTTTTATTAGTGTAGATATAGTCATTTCTTTCAAAGTGTCTTTGTTGCAGCAGTAAACATATTTAATTTCTACTCTTGGAATGTCCTCTCTCTTCATAACTTATTTTCTACCAGATATACTTTTCTTTCTGCATCAAATCTCCTCCAAATTTCACCTTCTTTCCCAAACTTCCCAAACTAAATATCAACAAAATATAATGATTTTCAACCTAAATATAACAAAGTGATCCAGCTTAATGTAAATATATTCTTTTTTTTTTGTCCAACCCAATAATTCCACTCCTATTCTAGAGCTCTGACCTTGAATGGCCCTCAGCCTCTATTTTCTCATCAACCTCTACCTGTCTTGCATTCCATTCCCTCAGGGCTTTCACATGATGATTAGATCACTGAGAAACTAATTTGAGCTAATGTAATGTACTGAGGTAATACTGCCTATAGTCATGTGATAGGATGAGCAGAAAACACAGAATCTGAGAATGTATGAGCTCAGAGGGCAGAGATCATCAGTCACTCCACAGGGGAACTGGATCTAGCTACTCAGATTCTACCACAATTAGGAAAAAACTTTGTTTCTGGTTTGTTTTATAGCTTACTATATATTTTTTAAGTTTTGGTACTTCAAGACAAACAAATTTAATGACTAATAAAAATCTTCATTTAGAGAACACAGCATTTAAAATATTCCAGGGAATAAGTAGGTGTTATTAGAACTAAATTTAATGAAATTATACTTAAGTAGTGATTGTAATACATGACTTTTGATTAGATATTACTTTCCTTGAGCATATTCTGATGTACCAACCTAAAGGCCAAGTGACTTCATACTTTCCAGAATGGCAATTTCTCAGCATAACACACCCTGGAATGTATTATTGTGGTTTCAAAATGGTCTGTGTAGTGGCAAATTTGTCATAATTATAATGTTTTGCAGAAAATAATAATGTGCCTATTAAAGTATTAAGTGAAAATTAGTCCTAAGTATAAATGTTGACATGTGTGGAGATTTATACATATATCAATATAATATACTTTTACATTCATATTTTATATAATTATATGTAAGTTTACATAAATAGATATATGATTCAGATGATTTATATATTATTATATATGCATATATAATTTTAAACTCACTTTAACTTTTTCCAGATTTATTTCATACTCTTTTCTCCATGTAATTTATTTAGCTGGTATCCAATTTCTTAAATATAAAACTTCTGAGGTGACTGATGGACCAAGAATAAAGTAAATGAGGTACTCATGAATTTAAAAAGCAAACAAACAAACACCTATGTTAGTGAGGATAAGGAATAACAGGTGAGTTCTCTCACTACTGGTAAAGATGTATATTGATACACTTTTCTCTGAAAGTCAATTTGGTCTTTACAGCAAATATGTTAAAATTGTGCATACTTTTTCATCTAAAAATATTCCCTTCTGGAAATTCATCCTAAGGAAATAATCAGATAAAAAAATATAAAGTTGCATATACAGGAATGTTCATTGTAGCACTGCAAAATATCACATTAAAGTAATGGTAATCATCTAAAAGTACAGAAAGAAGAGCACTGGCTGGTGGCTCAGTTGGCTGAGTGTGGTCCTATGCACTGAAAGGGTGCCAGTTCAGTTCCTGGCCAGGGTACATGTAGGAGGCAACTGATGGATGTTTTTCTCTCACATCATGTTTTTCTCTCTTTCTCTCCTTTGCTCTCTCTCTCTCAAATCAATAAGAAATATATTTTAAAAAATTAAAACTACAAAAAGAACAGCTTGATTAAATATATTATGGCATATAGCTACAATAAATAATTCATGCGTTAAAATGATTATGCAGATTATATATATTAACATTGGAAATGTTTATATATGTTTAATGAAAAGTGATAGTAAAAATATTATATATAGTATGACCCTATTTTATTTTTAAAATATAAATTTATACAACTCTCTCTCTGGGTATGCCCTTCTTCATGCATGAAAAAACTACGTTTAGAGCACTAGTGAATTTTCCATGATGAAGGAAATGTCCTATATCTGTGTTGTCCAATATTGTAGCCACTTGTGGCTGTTGAGCACTTGGAGTTTGGTTGGTATAACTGAGGATCTACATTTTAAATTAAATTTAATTTTAATACCACATGTGGCTAGTGACTATCATATTGGGCAGCGAGAATCAAAATGAATATATACCATGATGTTTTGATTCACTGGTTTTTCTTTTTGCCTTTATGATTTCTAAGGTTTATTACATATGTGATTAGAGAATAAGGATTCCTTTTTGAGGGGTCAAGAAGGGAGGGAATTCAAGCATAGGTCTAGAAGTCTAAAGGCCTGGATTTGAGTACTGATTCTGCAATTTATTGGCTACATTGAATTTTACTTAAAATTTCTAAGCTTGGGCAATACCTGCAATATTTCTTATATTATTTCATGCTGTTTTGATTAAATTATTCAATGTTTATGCCAATGTATTCATTAAGAGAAAGTTAAGAGTTAAGAATCCTTTATATTGGAATTTCTATGTGGAAAATGAAAGAATGGAAAAAAAGAAATGTAAGAATATGGAAATCAATAATGATTATGATGTTTATAAAATAGTAAATAAAAATTAAAAGCTTGCATAGAGTGAAAGAAGAGTCTCCACTTTTAGTAAAAGTAAATGAAATTACTTGAGACAGAGTTATTAATGTGAATAAAGCCTTTGGCATGTGTCTTATTGTTAACCATTAACCATTTTAATAAGGCATAATCCAAACAAAAACATTTGCCTAAGAATATCTCACTGATTAGATGAGTTATCCAATACATTAATAGAAGCCAGGCACTCTCATTTTATTAAATTTCACTAATTAAATTTTAAAATCTGCATGGCTATACAATAAAAATATAGCATTTTGTATGCCCAGTATATAATAACATACTTAAAAAGCAGTGTTTTAAGAGACTGGTAAAGGATCTTCTTAAGATAATATTTTGTAAATTTATAAGAATCCTACTCAAAGAGTTCTTAATTCAATGAAAAGGGTCATTGCTTCATGAGGTCAGCAGAAATGCTCTGATAGCAGTACTTTGAAAAACATAGCAACACTTTAAAAACATTTACTTAGAAGTCAGATGAACACAAAATTATAAATTTTATATTTATAAATGAAATCAGGCATAGAGTATAATGGCACTTGGAAGCTAACACTTAAAGCAACTCAAAAAGCTCTTTCTCTAAAATATCCATAGGAAATAATGTATTTAACACGACTGAATGTATCTTAGGATATTCTTGCAGAGTTCAAATAAGAAGCCAAAAGAAATAAGGTATAATTATGCAGAAAATAAAAGAAATGGAAAGATGTTTTATATTAAGTATGAGAAATAAAATAAAAAGAATATCTCAACTGTCCTAGTGATTAGATTGAAGTGTTATTATTTACTTTTAATCTCTGTCTGAGAAAAACTCAATTGTTATATGATTTGTGTAGGGGGCTACAAATGGATGAAAGAATGCTCTAAAATATATGAGAAAAATAGATACTTTTCTAAACTGAGAAGTTCTCAATTTGCAAGTTTCAGTTCTTCCCTCTTAGGTTTCTTAAGGAATTAGCTGAAGTCATCAAAAGCCACTAACAATTATTTTCAAGACATGGGGAGAATGGCCATGTGCCAATGGTCTAGGTTATATGTGCTTATTAGGAGGGGAAAATAACAATGTTAGAAGCTATAGATTCACAACATCAGCTACATAGCTCAGAAAACACCAATACATATTTCAAGATATAGATTTGCAGTCATTTAGACCATGACAAATAAATAAAACAAAACAAAAGCCAATTTGGCACTTTTATTTTCTTTGAATGTTATGAAAAACTACCATAAATGATAATTTCTAAGTTTTTGCATTTGAGTAAGAGGAAGTATTATTAAAGTGATTTGTAGTTTATAAAGTATTTTGCATGTCACTTTTTATAGTTTTACCATAAACCTATGAGTTAAGATTAAGATGAGAATTTTACAGGTGAAAAAAAAATCAGAAAATTAATATATTCATTTAAGGTAAGTGGTATTGGTGGGGCTTAAACCTAGCTTTCTTGATTTTTAAAGCTAGTCTCCTGGCCTTCATGATTCCTTTGAGGCAGAATCATTCCAAGTACAGAGCATGTTGATTGATCCAGATACCTTTCCTTTATGCATTCCCAGAGCTAGCAAATGAAGGCCTAATGAATCTTTTCTGCCCCCTATTCTGTACCCCAACCCTCAAATAACATAGGGAATATGGGTACTTCCTACTACCCAATTATTCTTGCTTTGAGGTAGGCACACACACCCTTCTGTTTGGGATATAGCAGATCATTACCATACACTTAAAAAATAAACTGCAGTCTAGACCTGCTGAATCTTTTAACAATATGTAATATCAAACCCATATGTAAGTGTTATTATAAACTGCTGTTCGAAGTTGTCAGAGAACTATTGTCCCGGGACAGCAAATCATCAGACCCACATAATTACTTGGTTTTAAAGCAAAACTTGTAACAGGAAAGAGATATTTGGTGTGTCACTTGCAATTGTCTGGTTCTTCTCCTTTCCTGAGAATTTTTAATGAAAACTCAGTCTGTGATTGATCAGTAAAGTATCTGTGGTTGTATAACACTAGCACAGACAGTAAATTTGTGACCCTCCAAGTAAAACTCTATAATAATAAAAGGATAACATGCTAATTAGAGCGGATGTATTTTGGACGTCATTCCGGACATCCTTCCTGATGAAGCCAGGGCTGGGGGAAGCCAGCCCAGGTCCCTGGTGCCTTCTGGCAGCCGGAAGAGGGAAGCCCGGGTCCTGGGTGCCGGCGGAAGGAAGGCCTACTCTTGCATGAATTTTCATGCATCGGGCCTCTACTATAAAAGAAAATAAAAGTAAAGTTGCATTTATTTGTGTGTGTGTGTGTGTGTGTGTGTGTGTGTGTGTGTGTGTGTGGTGTGGTGTGTGGTGTGGTGTGTATGCGTGTGTGTTCAACAATTATATCCTTGCTTTCCAGGGCTGCCTAGATGTGTTTTCATTTCCTCTGGTACAAGTGATGGTGAAAGCTCATGTAATGATCTCCAAGATTTCCCACATAGCTGAAGCCTTCCTACATGTATGATGGGACATGTGAGTACAAGAAAAGGTCAACTGTCTCCTTATTCCTCAGGAACAAGCTAGCTCATAAAGCAGGCATGCTCTCCCCCTTTTCTTATTTATGTGGAAGGAATTTCACAAAAGTTATTTCCAACCTGTGAAAGAAGTTAAAATAATAAGCATGTTGGTGTTGAGGAACCTTTTAGTCAGGCCTCTCTTTGAAGAGTAAATTTGAAATCTGGTAAATTTGAGCTGTGAAAAAAACTGTTCTTTATAATTCTGACAGAATATATGTCCATTTCCTTCATAGGGTAAAAAAACAAAACCCAAAAGTAACTTAGTTACATATTAAATAATCATTTTTTAATTTTCATGTTAATAATATACTAACAGCCCTAACCGGTTTGGCTCAGTGGATAGAGTGTCGGCCTGTGGACTGAAGGGTCCCAGGTTCGATTCCGGTCAAGGGCATGTACCTTGGTTGCGGGCACATCTCCAGTAGGGGGTGTGCAGGAGGCAGCTGATTGATGTTTCTCTCTCATCAATGTTTCTAGCTCTCAATCCCTCTTCCTTCCTCTCTGTAAAAAATCAATAAAATATACTTAAAAATAAAAAAATAATATACTAACAGTGATATTGAAAGAGTAAGCATATAATAAATATAAAATTTATGTTCAAATTAATATATGAATAGCTTTTAATGTTTGAATATCTCTTAAACATTTATTATGTGCTAAGCATTAAGCTAAGTGCTTTATCTACATTATCTGGGTTACTCCCATTAGTAATCCTGAGTTTAAAAAGGGATTATGTCTAATTTACACATTTATTCTCCATATTAGCACATCCCATATATTCTATAGATCATCAGTTCTAAAAAATGCCCAATTAGCCTAGATGGTGTTGCTCAGTGGTTGAGCATTGACCCATGAACAGGAGATCAAGGTTCAATCCCCAATAGGGAGTGTGCACGAGGCAGGTGATGAATGATTCTCTTTCATCATTGATGTTTCTATCTCACCCTCTCCCTTCCTCTCTCTGAAATCAATTAAAATATATTTAAAAAATAAAAAATAAAATATCTAAAAAAAAAGTCCAATGAAAAAGAGAGCCCTTTGGTCAAAATCTGTTATCATTGTTCCTCTTGAAGATTTAAAATATATTCTATAAGGAATATGAGAATTAACCATATAACAGGCTGAAAAAGAAAACAAATGTAGTATTTTCAATAACTACAGAAAAGTAATTTGACAAAATTCCACATCCATTCATGATGAAACCTCTCAGCAAACTAAGAATAGACGGGGACTCCTTCAACCTGATAAAAGGAATTTAGGAAAAAACCCCACAACGTTACTTACATTTTGAATGGTGAAAGACTAAATGCTTTCTTCCCAAGATCAGTAACAAGGCAAGGATGTCCCCCTCACCCCTTCTGTCCAACACTGTTCTGGAGATTCTATTCAGTGAAATGAAGCAAGGAAAACAAGTATAATTAATTCAGATAATAAATAAAGAAATAAAACTTTCTTTATTTGCAAATAGCATGACTATCAACATAAAAAACACTACAGAGTCTACAAAAAAAAGCCACTACTAATAAGTGAAAGTAGTAAACTTGTAGAATAGAATATCCATTATGTAAAAATCAATTATATTTCTAAATACTAGCAAACAACTGCAATTTGAAATTTAAAATTTTTATAACAGCATAAGAAACATAATATACTTAGGAATATATCTTTTTGAAATGTATAACATTTATATGCTGAAAATTATAAAAAATTGATTAAAGAAATTGAAGAATGCCTAAATAAATGGAGGTATATCAAATTCATGGATTGGAAGCTTAATATTTTTAAATTGTCAATTCTCACCAAGTTTTTCTCTAGATTCAACAAAATTCCAATCAAATCCAAGCAAACTTTTCTGTAGAAATTAACAAGCTGATTAAAAAATATATTTTATGGAAATACAAAGAATCCATAATAGCCAAAATCATTTTGAAAAAGAACAAAATTGGAGGACTCACACTACTGATTTCAAGGTAATAAAGCTATAAAGCTATAGTAATCAATGTGACATTGGCCTAAGTGTAAACATATAAATGAATGAAACAGAATAGGGTATATATTTTTTATTTTTGACATAAGTGCCAAGGAAATGCAATGGGTAAAATGAAGTTTTAATTGTTTCCAACCCATTGAAAAGACTACAAGTCTTTTCAAACAATTACCATATGACCAAACAATGTCACTCCTAGGCATTTCCCAACAAGGAATAAAAATATATGTCCACACAAAGACTTGTTTACAATTATCCATAAAAGCTTTATCCAGAATGGCATAAACTGTAAGAAAACTACCAATGGCTGTAAGGATAAACAGTTGTGGTAAAATCATGTAATAATTTAATACCATTTAGCAATAAAAATTAATTACTAATACATGAAACATCAAGATGAATCTCAAAACATTATACTAAGTGAGAGAAATCAGACACAAAAAGCTACAAACTGTATGTTTATATGACTTGGAAAGAGTAAAATTATAGGGACAGAAATCAGGGCAGTGTTTGCCATGAGCTGGGGATAGAAGGAACTTTGTGGAGTTATGAAAATTTCCTATCATGGCTATAGGGGCAGCTACACAACTGCATGCATTTGTCAAAGCTGACAGAACTATACATTTAAAAAGGGTAAAATTTTACTGCAGGGAAATTAAACCTAAATTAACCTAACTTGAGGGAAAAAAAAAGTCAGAAATACTTCAGTAAGAAATTGGTTTAAATATTTTTAACTCCCTGGCTGCTGTTTCTCAGTTGTTTGGAGCATCATCCAGTGCACTGAAGGGTCTCTGGTTTAATTCCCAGTCAGGGCACATACCCAGATTTCGGGTTCAATCCCCAGTGTGGGGAGGCAACCAGGTGATGTTTCTCTCTTTCTTTCCTTCCTCCTTTTCTGTAAAACCAATTCAAAAAATAAAAATAAATAAATAATATGCTTCTGAGCAATAAAGTCATTAAAAATGTATATATATATATATATTAACTCAAAATTTTCTAAGATTATTTTTACTGAAAATATTTTGCTACTTCTTTTATCATCATACTAGAGACCCGATGCACGAAATTTGTGCAAGAGGAGGCCTTCCTTCCCCCAGTTGCCAGCACCGGCTTCCCTCTGGCACCCAGGACCCGGGCTTCACCACGGCCTCCGGCAGGCATCTGGGACCTGAGCTGCCCTCGCAAGCCCGGCTTCGTGCGGAAGGACCTCCGGTCTAATTAGCATATTATGATTTTATTATTATAGATAGAAGTCCTTATTTTGCACTGCACTAATAGAGACATAACATTTGAGTACAACCCTTGGAGAAGCACTATAGAATAGTTCTCAAGAAAAAAAGTGTTTGGCATTTAAAGAATGTCTACTATTTATTAGTTACCACAAGAGCTACTGAGAATGCTGAGTTCAAAGACACATTTGTGGTGTTCAGGTTGCTCATAAATAAGTGTAGGAGATAGACAAGCCAACTATTATTGAAAATTCAGCATGATAAATGGAATGTTAAAGGTGTTTTCATAGTGATATGGAAGCACTCAAAAGGCTCTTACAGTTCTAACTCAGGGGGCCAGGAATAGAATAGCTCAAGGAAGGGTTTGTTGGTATTACCTGTAGTATGGAAGGACAGATTGAATTTAGCTAAGCATAGAACACAAAGTAGGGGAATTGAGGAGCATTGAAGCAAGAGGAAAAAACATGTAAAATGTATGGAATAATATGATCTTTGATAGAAAATTCAAGTGGTTCAGTATTGTTGGAAAATGGAGTCTGTGATTTTAATCCAGGGAATGACATCAAATTTGGATTTTAGAAGGCAATCCAAATTGCAATGTGAAGGTAATTATAGAAGTAAGACTGAAACAGACAACAGTTAGGAGGCCCTTATGATGTTTGAGGTGGGAAATTACTAGGTGTAAGCTTGGTAGTGGTAATGAAATGAAAAAGAGAAGACATAGAAGTATTATGAAGTAGACTTGATATTATTTGAAAACTGAGTGAACATTGAGAGTGAGATTGAAAAGAGATTCTGGGTCTTGTTAAGAAAACATTTATGAAAAAAAATAAAAATAAAAAAAGAAAACATTTATGTACAGTTTCAGATAAGAATCCTCAAATTACTAGCACAACACATAAAACAACACACACACACACACACACACACACACACACACACACACGCCTAAGCCACCGTCCAACCAGTAGCTATGATGTGCAATGACCACCAGGGGGCAGATGCTCCGACCAGTAACTATGATGTGCACTAACCACCAGGGGGTACGCTCAACACAGGAGCTGCCGAGCTGCGGTGACTTGGCAGCTGCAGTTCTCTGGTGACACACCCGGAACCAGAGAGGAGGGAGGCTGATTCTGGAGTGCATCCCCCAAGAACCCCCCCTCTCACAGTCTGGGACCCTTTGGGGGATGTTGGAGAGCCATTTTTGGCCTGATCCCTTCAGGCCAGGACGAGGGACCCCACCGGTGCATGAATCCATGCAGCAGGCCTCTAGTAGTTATATATTTCTATTCCCTACAATTTCCAGCAGTATGCAACAGTCAGGAGAGTCTCAAAAACTGCTTGTTAAATAATAACCAAACGAAAGAACTAAAATACTAGAGAACTAAATTTTCATAATTTCAGATTCTTGGAATACTGAGACAAGAGAAATTTTAATTGAATTTCAAGGAACTATAACTATTTCCAAGGCCCAGGAGGTACAATTCCTTCCAAAGCTGTAAGAGTCAAAACATAAAAAACTTTATAAGATTAAATGCTTAGCATCTTTATTTTTTGGTACCTAAAGTATGTTATAAATCTGAAGATAGTTACTAATAAAAATATCAAGCTATTTTAATACTATCAAAGTTACTTAGATGTACCATTTCCTTAAATCTTTAAAATATTTTTATTTCTCATATAAAGAGTTGTTGTAATTTCCTGTTACTATTTTCATATATTTTTTTCCCTAAAAAGGATGTGCATGATTTGTATACATTTAACAAAAGTAATTCAGTGAATTCTGGACCTTACTTTTCACACTCACTATTCTCAATCTTTTTCATTCCTTCTAAATGCCTTATCCTATTATTACCCTCTTATTTTCAGTTGAAGACCTCACCTCCCATTTTATTAACAAAATAAAGACATGCAACCTGAATCCCTCATCCTCCTTCTGGAAAACCATTTCAAAAGTGACTTTTTAGTATATTGGAGCCATAATATCTTAATTAAAAGTTAAATCCATCAAATTAATCCATTAATATCCTTTTTGTTACAATGATTAAAATGTTCATTCCTTATCATTTTCAACAGAATCATTGTTCTTTGATCAACTAACAATGATGGAATGGATTATACAGATTTCTTTATCATTTCATGTTATTTGTTCTTATTTGAGTCACACAACTCTGGGAAATTAACACTTACAGACACTTAGAAAATAGCTTAGGTCTAACACACTTCATGTTCTATTCTTCATTCAATGGCCATTTAACTACACTATGCAACATCTAGAAAAGAGAACAGCACATGGAAATGCATGTGCATAAGAATTTGGAAGACTCAAAAAGTCAGCATAAGTTGTAAGGGTGTTTCTAGAAGAATGATTTAACCCTAAGGCTACAATTGCACAATGTTTTTTAAAGGACTTAGTAAAAATTAAAAAAAAGGACTGTGAAAATGGCTGCCTGCATCTATCATATAGTAGCAAGAGCAGGGTGAAATGAAGAACAAAGGGACAGGCTTATTTGGTAAACTGGACTAAGCTATTTTCCTAACATGAAAACTTATATTAGCATATAGTCTACAACTAGACTTTCCTCAGACTTTAATAAAATAATTTAAAAGCTTTGGCCATTGTGTAAAAGTTCAGAGGACGCCCAGTGGTGGAGAGTGAATATGGTAAATTAAATTTCTATACTGTATTTTTTAGGGCTGCAGTAGGAAGAGCAGAGCTACATTTCATAGGGCCAGTGGCAAACACATGGCATTCTCCACCTCTGGAGATGTCCCTAGAGCTCCATCACTCAGCTTGATCAAATTAACTGAATCATTGTTCCACTCATTGAGCCAGTGTGTTCATTGCCTAAAAATTCACGACTCTGCCAACTGTGGCTACCACTATTATGGTGTGCTTTTTCTTGTTGGCTAATACCATGCTTTTTGGTAAGGAAAACTACAGGACATTATAATTGAAGTTTCTCTATGTAAATTCAGGAAAATTCTTCATGGTAATTTTTTCATGTTGAAATCCCTCAAGTATTATACTCTGGGGATAAACTCAGGACTTGGCAAGAGCAATGAGCAGAAGCATCTTTTAGAAGGGAATCTGAATTCACACTAAATGAAGTGAGGAAAAAACTTCTGATTGAACATGCCTCTATTTCCTCATTCGCCTGAAGCCCCAATAAAGTAAGTGAAGAAATAAAAAAGAACAAAACTATGATGAAAAAAAAGATGATGAAATATTTCAACAGAATTTTTTGGGAGATGGAAAGCAGATGGAGAATAGTGTTCAGTAAAGAAAGTTATAACCTGGAGTCTACATAGACTCTCCATGAGAAACATGCTTTTTGTGTCTTCTCTCTTTTTTTTTTTTAGTTTTAGTCTAATTTGCCCTACAGAAACCTGGAAAGGTTTAGGACATGGAGGTACAAGGTACTGGGGAGGCTGGTGGTGAAGCTCAGTGCTGAAAACAAGGAGAATAATTGAAAGTGGCTAGAATATCAAATTTTTGTCTACTTTCCACATCCCTAAGAAAAGTAATTCCTTTTCTATTTACTCTCCACCTTCCAGCCTGCAGGAATACCAAGGTTTCAGCTTCTAGATGAATTAATACATCTAGGAGGCTATGAACCAGAGACACTAACCAGGGAGGTATGGGGAGGGAAATAGCCTTCTCTACCCTGCTCCTGGAACACAGACATTGATGCATAAATCCTCCCAGATGGGAGAATAAGAGAATACTTTTCTGGAAAACCAAATGACTCCAAAGAAAAGGCCTACTGAAAATCACTTTTGAGAGATTCTAATTTTTTTTTTTTAAAAAAAAACAGGTTCACTACCAAGCATTCATTATACAGCTAAGGCACCTTCTTCATAATCATATAGTGCTTCCATATGGCATTTTATGTTTAAACTAGAGGCCCAGTGCACAAAATTTGTGCACGGGTAGCGCCCCTACGCCTGGCTGGCGATCAGGGCCTTTTGGCTGCCAGCTGGGGCCTTCCTTCTGGCTGCTGGCTAGGGCCTTCCTTCGTTTGGCACCGCCCCCTGGTGGTCAGTGCATGTCATAGCAAGCAGTCAAACTTCAGTAGGTTGAACTCCCAAGGGGACAATTTGCATATTAGCCTTTTATTATATAGGATGTATAACAGGTAACTAAGTATCAGAGGTTATTTGAGGAAAGTTTTCAACATGAAAGACAGATATTAGACTAGATAAAGAGAAACTAAAATACCTAGGGGAAATAGCAACACTAAAAGGAGCAGAACATACTTCAAGAAATATTCTCAGAGAAATAATAGATGGTTATTATAAGCCTAAAACAAGAAGAGCATACTATAAAAACAGAACAGAGAACGAGGAATGCTTTTGGAAATAAAAAATAAGATAGCCATAAAGAATAATTGAGGAGATTTGGAAAATAATGTTGATAAAGTTTCCCAGACAGTAGAACAAAAAGTTCAAGGAGATGGGAGACAAGACTGGGAAAAAGTGAAGAACTTAAAGGATCCAATGAAAAGACCCAACTTTCAAACAAGGAAATGGATAGAATTAAATCTAAAGAATCACACAAGCAAAGTCCCCAGGATTGACATATGTAGAGAATAGTCTGGATTGGAATAGGAGGGTAGAAGAAAAAATAAATAAAAACAGAGGAAGAAGAAATTGGTAATTGAGCACTTGGAAAGCAGTATTTAAAAATTAGAGAAACAAATAAGTGCTGGTGAGGATGTGGAGAAAATGGAACTTTCGTGCACTGTTGGTGGGAATGCAGACTGGTGCAGCCACTGTGGAAAGCAATATGGAGTTACCTCCAAAAATTAAAAACACAATTGCCTTCTGACCCAGAAATTTCACTTCTGGAAATTTATCCAAAGAATCTCCAAACACTAATTCAAAAGAATATATGTACCTCTATGTTTCATTACAGCATTGTTTACAATAGCCAAGATATGGAAGCAGTGCAAGTGTCCAGTAGTAGATGAGTGGATAAAAAGGCTGTGGTACATTTATAAGGCTGTGAAATACCACTCTGCTATAAAAAGGAAGACAATTTTACCCTTTGTGACAGCATGAATGGATCTGGCGAACATTATGTTAAGTGAAATAAGCTAGTCAGAGAAAGGCAGGTGCCATACGATTTCACTCATATGTGAATTGAATGAACAAACTAAACAACCAAGCAAAATAAAGACAGACTCATAGACAGCAAGCTTACAGCTGTCAGGGGGGGATTTGGGGAACTGGGTGTGGAGTGGTGGTGGAGGGATTGAGAAACACGCCACCCCCCAAAAACAAACAAACAAAAAACAAAGAAAAAGAAAAAAGAGAGAACTCATGGACATGGACAACAGTGTGGGGATTGCAGGGGGAGGCGAGTGGGTGGAGGTGAAAGAGGGCATAATGGAATAAATGGTGATGGAAAAAATAAAATAAATAAATAAAAAAGAAAAATTAGAGTAAATTTACGCAAATAAAAAAACTAATAAAAACTATCAAATGAACACTTTAGGTATTTTTTTTTCGGGGGGGGGGGGGGGAGAAAGTAGTTGTAGTGTCCTGTGTGTGCAAACTATTCTATTTGTCTTAAATGACTTACATTGTCAAAATGTATTTGGGTGCCCGTGAGACAGGCTAGTAAGCCAGTGAGTGGAACAGGAAAACTGAGACAGATAGTTGAACAAGCAGTTTGCAGTCATCTAGAAAATCCTATCTTCTCTTAACCAAGGATACTTAAGAGTAAATGGTTTGCACATCGCCCCAATCAGAGGGTAAACAGCTTAAATCACTCTATTCAGACAGATAGCAGAAAGCCAATTAGTGCCAATTGCCAACCACTCCCAAGGACAGATGAAGTTAAGGGAATAAATCTCATTTTGGCACATCAGCATAAAACTGATGAATATTCTGTCCTCCCCTAAGGCCTCCCCTAAGCTCCCAGCCTTTAAAACCCCTCAAAGCCAAGGTCCTAGCATCAGCTCTCCAACCTCAGAGCATGCCTGCACCTTCCCCCACCCCCATTCCTTCCCCACAGTGATGCATCTCGTAAACTCTAAGAGACCCCATGAGGCTTGCAACCAAGGCAGCTTATGTGCCAATGGCAATGCATCTAGGGCAGTGGTCAGCAAACTTCGGCCCCTTGAGTGTGGCTCTTCTACAAATTACCATGTGTGGGCGCGCACTTACAGTGCGATTGAAACTTCGTGGCCACACTCAATGGGCCAAAGAGCCGCATGTGGCTCTTGAGCCGCAGTTTGCCGACCACTGATCTAGGGCAAACCTGGACCTGTATCTGTACCCAAGGCCCCTTTCCTCTGACTTCTTAGTGAGCCAAAGCAGTTCAGAGTAGGCTCATTTCTCCACCTAGCCCTTCTCCTGTCATCCTAGGCCTTTCCTTGTTTCACTGTCCCCAGCTTTAATAAATGTCCTCTAAAAATCACCTGGACTTGTGTTGTGAAATCTTTCCTGCATGAAATCGAGAACCCACACTCTAAAGCTAACCCTCGGCAGACCCACTCAGGGCCAGGTCCCCTTTCTAGTAATAGCAGAATAAAGTAAACCCTATATGGAAAGGATGGAGAAAGAGGAAAGGAAGCAGTGGGAGAGATAACATTGTTATACTGAGACAAAAGCAAAGTAAATTATTTAGAAATATGGAAATATGAGGGGAAACACATATTTAGAAGAATTCAGTTTTTGGTTTGGGAGAGGAAGAGTCTCAGTTTTATAATTCTTTTAGTAAAATTTGCCTTAATTAAAACCATGTACATACATTTGATAAAAGTAAAAATCTAATTAAAATTAATTCGAAAGGGAAAACCATATTTTAACAAAGGGTAAGAGAGACTAGAAATGAGTAGTCAAGACTTAAACATCTCATGTATACTTAACATATTATACAAATAATTTTACATTTAAAACTGGACCTATTACCAGTCTAAAGTCCATGTGCCCAATGCTTAGAAAAGCCAAAACTCAAAAAGTCAGAGTTTGGAATAAAGAAAGGTTTATTGATCCAGAAGGTGCCAACCAAGAAGATGGGAGCCCTAGCAGTTCTTCACATGCACTTTAAGAAAGTACAGAGTGCAGGCTTCTTTTATTGTCAAGTGAACGTAAAATGGGAGGGCCTGTTTTTGTAAAGCTCTGCAGAATTCCTCTAATGATTAGCTAGTTTATATGCAAGGAAAAGCAGGAGCTATTAGCCTGAAGGCCTTGGGATTGCAGGCTTGGACAAGATGGAGTCAGAGAGATAGCAATTTCACTCAGTTATAGACCCTATTTGTAAATTTGTGTGTGTGTTTTTAAGTATGATCAAATGATATTTCTCTTATTTTTACATTATATTAATGCCCATATTTACTAAATTCATGCTTTTTTGTTTGGCATCTTTACATTTACATAAAATATATACTACATTTTAAAAAACATGAACAAAAGATCAAAATTGTCATACAAAGATTTTACTAGGTTAGTCTATAATAATAAAAGTGTAATATGCTAATTAGACCGGACGTCTTTCCTTCCAGACAAAGCTGCAGCAAGTGGGGGCCACAGCAGAGGCCTCGGCAGTGGTTGTGGCAGCGGCAGGCGGGGACTGGGGCCAAGGCCCTTGCATAAAATTTTGTGCATCGGGCCTCTAGTTAGTCTACAACAGTATATCTCTGCAAAACTGTTTCCAAAGCAAGGCTAGGGAACAGCTTACTTCCTTCTTTAGTCACTGGTTATAAAGAACAGAGACTCACTCAAACTAGCTAAGTAATAATGGGGAATTTATTTAAAGAATAAAGAACTATTTCAAAAACTCAAGAACAGGTTTTGTGAGAAACTAGAATAAGGAAACAGAATGCCATCAAGATCCAAGGCTGTTGACTTCATTACCTCTATTCTCTCTCTCTCCAGAGCCACCAGAACTCTCATCTCTTCATCTTTCTACCTGCCTGAATAATTTCTTTCTCTATGGAGCACATCTTTGTGTTTCACTTACAAGTCAAACATGGCCATTCCAGGCCCAGCTTTACATGATCTTCCTAAATGACTCCAAGTTGCAGACTAGAATTTCTAAGTCCAAATTTCAAAAGCTTGGAAGACAGAATCCAATTGGCTCATCTTGAGTCAGGTGCTTACAATTGAGCCAATCAGCTGTGAGCTGTGTGTGTGGGGGGGGGGGGCGGGTGAGGGGGAGATGTCATGTGCCTTGATGCTCACTCAGCAAGGATTGTGGGAGGAGAGAAGAGGTTGAGGAATAGGTGCCTTGACTAACACATTTGCTTTACCTTTTCAGCTCTCTTGACAAGGGTTCAAAAGGTTTCTTTCCTTCCATAGCCTAGTTCATCCAAGTGGACAATTAGTAAAAATGTAGTGATTGACAGGTATTCCAAATGAAATGGTAAAAAGTGTAAAGAATAATATATGTCCCTATTTCCATTCTAGAATAAATTTTTTTCACATGTATGCAGTAGAATCTTAAGGACATTATGGGGAAATTCCAAAGAGAAGTGAGATGGGGGAAAACCATGTTAGCAGGGTTTATCAGCAGTGTTTCTACGGGGTAAAGAGGTTCAGTTTTAGGTTAGGTGTGGGAAGAGATGTGAGACAGGTGTGATTATAATCTCATTTCATTCCACTTCATAGACAAGTTAGTTTAGAATAGGTAGCTGTTTACTTAATAAACTTAAGAAACCATTTGGGCTTCCTGGATATCTGGCAGGAAATTCAAGACAACTGCTTGCAGATTTTACAGATTTAAGGTAGATGTATTAGAATAGTGTGGATAAAAATGTTAACAAGTAGAAATTATCTTTGCTTCTTCCAAAAACATATCTTTTTAGATCTACATATCAGGCTATTTAACTGTCACCAAGAAGATAGTACATACATAGTTTGCTAGATAATCCTGTACTAATGCTGAATGATGAATGGGAAACAAAACAGAAATGATGATTTCATTACAGTAATTTTTAACCACTTAAAATTTATTTTATTCATGTGTCAGGTACTGCGCTATGCTTTTCACAGCCATTTTCAAATTTAGTCTTCTTAATAACTATCTGAACTAGGTAATATTATCTCCTATCAAATGATACAGTCAAGAACTGATACAAGGTCATATTATTAGTAACTGGTAAATCCAGAAATCAAGGCAAAGTTTTAGGATTCCAAGGAATATCAATGTTTCAGAATATTAGCTGCAATTGAAAAAAATCAACTAATTCAATAAAGTTTTTTTTTTGGCAGTAACTGTAAGAAATAGCATATCCTTATATTTGTCATATATATACTCAGATTATTATTTGTGTGTTTATAATTTCATTGGGTTTCTATTCCTGAGTGGCATTTTTTTTTTTTTTTTCAAAAACAACTGTATCTTCATAGGTTGATCCACTGGTAATTCAAAGATATATTTCAGAAGTTCAGTTACCTGGGTCTTTTGACAAAAAAGTTTTAATTACATTTTATTGAGTAATACATACTTTTTGTCTCAAATTTAAAAATTCTTTATCTTTTCTAATTAAAAACAACTGCCTATTTAAGTTAGCTTCATGTAAACACTCTTAAGTGACTGTGATCTGAAACTTTAGAGAACTTTAAAAATCAGACCAGTGTACTCTGGTTGAACTTTTGTTTTTCAGTTAATTGTGCTTAGCATGCAGCTCACGTTGATAATCCTGTCTGTGTTGACACTAAAGTATCTGTGCATTGATATCAGGCTGCCAGTTATAACTATTTTCATAAGTGATAAACCAAATTTAGCTCTTGATAATTCAAAAATATTTAGCTGTTATCATTAACACTTCTCAAAAATGATATCAAAATCATTTTTTGTTTTTCATTTCTCAGCATATTTAGAATGGGAAACTTTTGTTCAAAATTAATGGTTAAAGATGTTATTAGATATTTATGAACTACATGAAAATCTCCAAGACTAGTTTACATTAAAAATATATATAGTACAAATCTAACTTCTTATGCCATATATTCAAATTGAATCAGATGAGATTAATGATAATAATCATAAATACTATTCTGGCTACTAAATTAATTATTCCTTAAGTTAATATAGTAGGTAATATTATAATTGGGGCAACTGATGCATTAAATATATTACTTTTCACAAAATTGATTATGCCTGTTCTATATCTCAAACCAGAGTAAAATGTACTAAATTCTTATAATTCATGAGATATATAATTCATGAGATTTTTAAAAAAATATATTTTATTGATTTTTTTACAGAGAGGAAGGGAGAGAGATAGAGAGTCAGAAACATCGATGAGAGAGAAACATCGATCAGCTGCCTCCTGCACATCTCCCACTGGGGATGTGCCCGCAACCCAGGTACATGCCCTTGACCGGAATTGAACCTGGGACCCTTCAGTCCGCAGGCCGATGCTCTATCCACTGAGCCAAACCGGTTTCGGCTCATGAGTTTTTTAATTTTTCTTCCTGCATATGGATATTGTTTGATCTATAATTTTTTTTAATCCTCACCTGAGGATATTTTTCCATTGATTTTTAGAGAGAGTGGAAGAGAAAGAGAAAGAGAAATATCGACGTGAGAGAAACACATTGATTGGTTACCTCCTGCATGCGCCCGGACCAGGGCCCAGGCTGGAGAAGAGCCTGCAACTGAGGTATTTGCCCTTGACCAGAATCAAATCTGGGATCCTTCAGTCCACAGGCCAATGCTCTATCCACTGAGCAAAACCGGCTAGGGCTCATCTACAATTTTATTGAGAGGCTGGACTTTAGCTGTAAAATTTACCTGAGAACTGTTTTATAACAGAAAATAATATGCTTTTGCATTCAGCATTACTATTGTAAGAGAAAGATGGACTGAAACTAGAATATTAAGGCCTCTGTTCTTTCTCTTTCTAAGGATAGCAAGGAAGTTACAATACAAAGTAAAATAAAAATAAGGAGAAAGCATAGATATGTCAGATTCAGAAATTTCTCTTAGCCTGAAGCATTGCAACAGACACAGCATGCAGGCAGGATCTTAAAGGGAGTCTCCTGTGTCATCAAGGGAAAGATTACATCATCATTGATTTCATCTTTTCCATCTTCTAATTTTAATGGCTCTGCTTTCCCAAAGGCTGCTGTAATTTATACCTCAGGTCCTCAAAATAACTAAAATTTAAAACAGAAACTTCGCTTCTGTGTTTCCTTTATTGTATTTGCCATTTGTTGATACCAAACCTATCTGCAGAGATAACAGTATATTCTGCTCCCATTCCACTGTACTTTATATTTCCACTATTTTGTCAGTGAGATCAAGAACTTTTGTGATTTGTGAAATGAAACACGAATAATACATTTACTCTACATTAGTGTAAAATTTAACCAAAGTGAATTTTGCTGAATTTATGAGATCAGTTATAACCAAAATAATTTTGCCAGAAATGTTTGGCATCATGAGATACTTCAACTGTAATTTTATTTTTCTTCTGAGATCATACAGGAGCAACCCTGCCCCAAACATGTTTTTTTATTTTTAATAAAACAAAATTACAGTAGTTCTTACTTTCTAGTATATTCACTCCTTCAGAAATTTGGGAAGGAGTAAAAAATCTTGGAGAGGATAATGGATGCCAGCTGAGAATCATGTGCCAAGATACTCAATGACTTTTTTTTTCTTTAAAGACATAGATAATACAGATAGAAAACAAGTTTTAATTATTTGAGAGTGTTCCTTTAAAAAAAAATCTATAGGTTGCCACCTTGAAAATAGATGAATTGCTATTTCCAATTGCCTTAACTTATTTGAGAGTCAGGAGGGATTTAAGAAGTAACAGCAGTTCTCAAATGTGTCTGCCATGTGGTACCAATTCAGGTAGAGGCTGCCACTGTTCTCTGGTAAAGAAGTTAAATTTAAACTCCTTTCAGGGACTGTTCTTTAGTAAATCCTTTAACTCCTTTGGTTGTTAAAGTAGCAGTTTTAAGATGAAATGATGTGAAGTTAAATTGCAGGTTTTTACTTTTTTTTCCTGCTCCTCCCTAAACTACCTAGAAGACTTTGAATTAAATACCTAGCTCATAAGAGATTATCAGAGATAACTTCTTTTGACCTATCTTTAGAGCTGGGCAAACCTCTATTTAGTAAATATCTGCTCTTCCTATTGTTACCAGAAGGGGGAACGGGCTCTTAGTGGGTCTGACTAGGGCAGTGATGGCGAACCTATGACACGTGTCAGAGGTGACTCGCAAACTCATTTTTTTGGTTGACTTTTCTTTGTTAAATGGCATTTAAATATATAAAACAAATATCAAAAATATAAGTCTTTGTTTTACTATGGTTGCAAATATCAAAAAATTTCTATATGTGACACGGCACCAGAGTTAAGTTAGGATTTTTCAAAATGCTGACACGCTGAGCTCAAAAGGTTCGCCATCACTGGACTAGGGTCAGCCTCTAGTATGAGGGTTCTTTACTTCATGAAGGAAAAATTTCACAATAGGAGTCCAGGTGAATTTTAGAGCACATTTATTAAAGTTGGGGACAGTGAAACAGGGAAGGGATTAGGATAGATGAAGCAATAAAAGAGAGTCAGAGAAGAGAGGGCCTTGGGGACAGGTTCAGGAGGTTTGCTCAGGACGAACTACTGCTGCCCATTGCTGCCTTGGTTGCAAGCCTAGGGTACCTTAGAATTTAGGAGATGTATGCCTGTGGGGGAAGGGGAGGGGGAGGGGAAAGGCTCAGGGGGTGCTCCTGTAGGGAGATTGTGCTGTAGTTGTTACTTTAAAATATATTTTTATTGATTTCAGAGAGGAAGGGAGAAGGGGAGAGAGACAGAAGTATCAATGGTGAGAGAGAATCATTGGTTGGCTGCCTCTTGCACACCCCTACTGGGGATCAAGCCTGAAACCCAGGCATGTGCCCTGACCAGGAATAGAACCATGATCTCCTGATTCATAGGTCAACACAACCACTGAGTCATACCAGCTGGGCTGTAATTGTTATTTTTAATGTCCTCACTTAGCAAGATAAAAAAGTTGACAGCCTTATATTGATCCCTCCACCTTGTCCCCTGAAATTTTACTGGATCATACAGGCCCAAGTTGGTGAGCAGTGATCTAATAGAGCTTCTGACATTCCAGATATTTATTGAGTCTCTGGGGCCAGATCATGAACTAGTGTTGAATAGAGTTTAGAATATAGTGATAGACACAAATTAGTAGATAATAATGCAGTGGGATAAATGCTTTTAGGGAGAGGAAAGTTGGGGAATACTGGGGTATATGAGAAGGGAACCTAACCCCTATCTAGGGGAAGTCAGGCAAGAATTTCTCTAGGAAAGCAATAAAAAATATGAGTAAGGTATATTGGTCTTGTGAGCAAAGTATCTCTTTCAAGGTATTTAGGTACTAGGAAAAGCAAAACAAAGAGCTTCTTTATTACCATGGAATTGAAGCCAATGGCTATAATTAGAGCCTGCTGAACTTTGATGAAATAATCATGTCCCAGCCAATACAACAGTTCTTTAGAGAGCAGATATTTTCTCTAGAGTTAGAGTAGTGGGATAGCATTTTTTTAAACATATATTTTATTGATTTTTTACAGAGAGTAAGGGAGAAGGATAGAGAGTTAGAAACATCGATGAGAGAGAACCACCGATCAGCTGCCTCCTGCACACCCCCCACTGGGGATGTGCCCGCAACCAAGGTACATGCCCTTGACTGGAATCGAACCTGGGACCCTCCAGTCCGCAAACCAACGCTCTATCCACTGAGCCAAAACAATCAGGGCCGGGATAGCATTTTTGAGGTAAGAAGTAATATTCATATTCTTTCTCTCTCTCTCTCTCTCTCTCTCTCTCTCTCTCTCTCTCTCTCTCTCTCTCTCTCATGCCTCTCTTCCAGACTGAATCATTGTCTCAGAGGGAGAAAATTCACAATTCAGTTCTATGGTTTCTCTATGGTTTCAGTTTTCAAAAACGCATCAAATAGGATATATGTAGGTGTTTCTGGGTAAATCACAAGTAAGACAATGCCTAGGGAATAAAGCACTGAGGATGTGAGGGAATCTCCCCTGAGACTGGAATATTGCTGTTGAAGGGCTGGGTAATGCGGGGGGTGGGGGGCTGGGGGAGACTGAAAGGAAGAGAGTCAAGGGCAGCTAATAAAAGTAGAGTTTGGTGACTCCCAGGAAGAGATGTCCTACCAATCATAGTCTCAAGGAAGTAAGAGCACTCAGGAAAATAAAAGGCTGGAAGGTATGTCCACAGAGGGAACCTCAAACTTCAATGTGAAAAGTAGGAGAGTTATAGAAGGTGCTTGTGGAGAGAAACAGGGCTATACTGCCAAGCTGGAAGACCAACCAGGTGGGCTTCCCAATGCCTTGAGATGGCATAAGCATGACTGATATGTAACTGGTATAGTGGTACTGGTTGCTAAATTATCAAAGTACTTTGTAATTGTTGATAACCATTTACACAGAATCACCCACTCTCCCCAAACTAAAGGATTAATGCCTGGGATAGCAGAGGAGCCTCCAGGATCCTGCATAACCACGAAAGCCAGTTTCTGCACCTTTTCTGATTGGTTGGTGTAGCAGTTATCTATTGTTGTATTACACTTCACTTAAAAAATTGGCAGCTTAAAGCAATAATAAACATTTGTTATCTCACACAGTTCCAGTGTGTCAGGGATTTGGGAGCAGCTGAGCTGGGCAGTTCTGGCTCAAAGGTTTATCATGAGCTTGCAATCAAGGTAGCTGGTTCTGCAGTCTTGACTTGGGCTGAGGAGACCAGTTCCCAAATGTCTCATCCACATGGATGGCAAGTTCATCACCACATGGACCTCTCTGTGAAGCTGCTTTTTAAAATATATATATATATTTGTTGATTTCAGAGAGGAAGGGAGAGGGAGAAACATCAATGATGAGAATCATTGATTAGCTGCCTCCTGCATTCTCCCAACGGGGGACTGAGCCCTCAGCTGGGCATGTGCCCTGGCCAGGAATTGAACCCATGACCTCTTGGTACATAGGTTGATGTACAACCACTGAACCATGCTGGCTGGGCTCTGTGAAGCTGCTTGAGTGTCTTCATCATATGGCAGTTACCTTTCTTCAGAATGAGTGATCTAAGAGAGAGCAAGGCTGAAGCTACAATATTTTTGTGACTTAGATTGGAAGTCAGATTCCATCATTTCTGAAATGTCCTATTGACAATAAAGGTCATCCTATTCAATGTGGGAGGGACTGCACAGGGTATATTAACCAGGAGGTGAAAATCACTGGGGACCATCTTCGCCGCTCCTATCACAATCAGTCACCTTGCCCGATGTGTTGTTAAAAATTTTGAACATTACTTTCATGCATGAGTCAGAGTAGCCTTGAAAAATGAGGAGGCAGCAGTGTGAGGCAAATTCTAATCTGAGATTAAATTTCTGTCTTTCCCCAAGAATGGTACCTCAATTAGAAACTGAGTTTTATATAAAGGCAAATTTAGTTCTTGCAGTTTCATACCTGAATTTATGTACTGAGATTTACAGCTACTATGTCTCATGTAAATGTTCCCTGAATTTAACGACCAAAGTTTTATTTGTTCACCATTTCTCTTCTGTTGCTCTCTTTTTAAAAAATGTATAATTCTTTAATAACCTTGCTATTCAGGTGAGACTTGGATGTACTCTGCCTCCTCCTATTAGGTACCAATTTCATCAATCATTCCTTCTGGCAGCCTGAAGTATGGACCACTTGTAATGTCCTTCTAATTAGCACAGCAAATGCTAACTAGAGCTGCCTTGGCATTTAAAAAGGTAAAGAGCAGGTTGACAATGAGGGTCTTTTTTTTTGGGGGGGGGGAGTATTGATAAAATTTTGTCTTGCTTAAGTTTATTAATAAGCAATCATCAATGATAGTATGTCAGTTACCCACTGATTATCAAGAGGCATTCTGAGTGCATTTTGGGGGGAATTTTCTAGTACTTTACAGAGATCTTGAAAATTTTAGAAATGCTGCCATTATGCAGAGTTAAACTGTTATTCTTGGAAAGATGTTTGAAAATTTTAAATTACTTGGATATATTTGGAATCCAAGTGAAAAAGAAAGAAATATGAAGTTCTAGGTAATTTATCTCTGGTAGTAGCATTAATTCTCAACCCAAGAAAAGGATGAATAATTACTGATTTGTGTCTCATAAAGAACAAGCAAATTGTAGAGCCTCTGTGGGCTATATATATCCTACCATGCCTTTTCTTCAACAGAAGGCAACCATTGCTGAGCTATTAATCATACACCAGAAAAAGACATTCTGTGGAGTTGAAATATAATTTCCATATGTCAAATAGCTTCTGAATCTAGCTAGCACTTCAGAACACACACCTCTACCCTCATCAAAAATGAAAGATTACAGTCAGAATGAAATAATAATAATGGCTACTGTGGCAGCTATGGAGATGCACTGCTAGAATCTCCTTTTAAGAAAGAACTTGCTATTCTGCTGCAAGGAGTGCAGAGACCTGACAGCCTTCGGGATTATCTCCTTTAAGCTGAGCCTGTGCCCTTCTGGGTAGCCCCTGGCCAATGACTGAACATGTGGGGGTCCTGGTGCTTGGCCATTTCTGCCCAATGTAGGCCTCCTCTGATGGCTAATCTTTGCTCTGGAGCTCTCCTCATTGAGTTGGCTATTTCATCAGGCAGGTCTAAATTATGGTGTGAGGCAATTTCTGTCCAATTCTGCTTCCTACTGTCTTTTCTTTCACAGATATCAAATGTGAATCGTGGTCTGAAAGCTTTTCCAACCCTATCCTGCTTCCTCCCCCTTTTATCTTTCACACAGCGTGACCTATAACAAACCTCTTGCATTCTTAACTCCATCAACATCTGCTTCCCAGAGGACCAAAATGGCAAAGCCATTATTTATTAAGAACCTACTATGTGAAGAAGTATACCATAGTGTTTTGGGGAAGTCATTTAACCACTCCCAACTGTTCCCACATCTATAAAGTGAGGTTATTATAAGAATTAAATGAAATAATCTACAAAGAGCAATTTGTACAGTGCCAGATATGCAGTAGGTACTCAATAACTAGTATATAACACTAAGAGTGCTATTATGCCATATGCCAGATTCTGTTGAGGAATTCTGTGTCTATTACTCACAATCCCTGTTATAATTGGCAAGTATCATGATGCTCATTTTACATATGAGGAAACTAAGGTTTCATGAGGTTAAAATAACTTGCTCAAATTACTTAATTTACATAACTAGAATGTGTAACCTGGGATTGAAACCCAGAAAGTTTTGTAGAAGAGAGAAATAGACATGTATTTTGGCAAATAATCCATTTCTGTTATCTAGAATATAAAGGAGCTCCATATCTTCTATGATGTGATATGTACAATTTGTAATTTTTAAAATATTTATTAAAGTGATTGGGATTACAATTTGTAATTAATACAAACTACTTTGAGGATTCTTTCATAACTGTAAGCTGATGCTCTTAATTTCATCATGTATATGACATTTGAATCTGTTAATGGGTCCTGAAGACTAAGCATTTGTCTAACAGCTTAGAAGAGCAATATATAATGCCATGACCACTCCCTGATGAGTACTGGTCAGTTATTTTTGCTCTTAATTTGGGTTTGTATGATGTTTTCCCATGACTAGACTGAGGTTATATTTAATGTTCCATAATCTCGCTATTGCTAGAAAAATTACATCAACTTAAATTATTCCCCCTCTGCCTGTCCCTGTTCAGCCCCACCCACAGGATAAATGTTCAAATCCATTATTAAAAGATGTAAAAAAATCTATAATAAAAACACAATGAGAAGGAAGTTATTAAAATGTTGAAAGAATTTCTAGTTGAGGTGATAGCAACTTAAACGGAGCGGAATCTTTTGGAGGACACCTATATTGTTCCTCACCTCACAGTTTTACGGTAAATAATTTTAAGTAAATTAAAAATACTATGTTACATAAAGTTCAAGAAACACACTTGAAATAGTGCTGTGTCCTTAGAAACAAGGTGGTGATGGATGGGTTGGTGGATTGGATTTAGGAGGTGGGCAGCTTTTTTAGACAGCCTGCCAGGAAATCACTCCTTTTCCAAATAAATCCAAAGAGTTGAATAAATAAGTCTTCCTATGTTCAAAAAAGCACAGGATTTATGAAAGATGAGCTGGCCACTTAATGCCCAATGTGTCTATATGTGTTTAAGCTAATTTGGCCAAAAGTGGTCAGTATGACCATGGAAAGAAAAAGATGATCAGTGAAGTGAATACCCTATGGTCTGATGGCAAGGGTAAGATACCTCAGAACTACAGGTCTGAGTAAATAACTTACTCACTTGTGGTTAGAGTGATGCTACCAAACCACCAAAGACAAGTACTGCTGAAAAATGAAAATTACATCTATAATAACTTGTAATTATAAAAAATGTATATTTTTGCATGAGCTTACCCATAATGTAATTTGTTTTTGTGTGGATAAATACTTTTTTGAACATTTTTCTAGCAAGAGTTCAGTTATAGTTCTACTAGGGACCTAGTACACGAATTCATGCACCTTGAAAGGAACTGTGGGCTGCAAGGATATAGTGGGCACAGGGGCAGTTCTTGCGCCATTCTCTGTGCCCCTGCCCCCCGTGGTCCCCTCTCTGCTGGCAGCCTTGCTCTCGCTGCTGCCGCTCCCACATGCTGATGGTACTGGCCCGGCTCGCACCTGTTGAGGGCAAGGAGCGATTGGGTCTGGCACTAGCAGTGGGTGTGAGTGGTGGCTGCTGCCCCGATCGCCCCTCAGGAGAAAGGGGGAAATGGAGAAGCCCTCAGGGGCAATCAGGGCCGGCAGCCGCCGCTCACACCCCTGACAGCGCTGAGCGATCTGGACTGGTGCTGGGTGCTGGCAGCAGGTGCAAGTGACAGGTAGGGCCGTGGTGCATGGGATCAAAGAATTTTCAGTAACCACCAGAGGCTCACCCTGATGACAGAGACCTGCACCCTGCCTTGGCCTGGCGCCCCTGCTTACCTGCTCCACCATCCCGCTGCAACCAATGCCCGCTATGTTCCATGCTCTGCCGCCTGCTGCCAATGCCCACCATTTTCCAGCTCGCCCCCTGGTGGTCAGCGCATGTCATAGCGACTGGTTGTTTGGTTGTTTCATGGTTCGGTCTATATATATGTATATATATATATATATATATATATATATATATATATATATAGTAGAAAATATCTATCTATCTACCTATCTATATGGATATATATATATATCTATATATCTATATATATATATATATATATATATATATATATGGATATATATATATTAGAAAATAGAGTCTAGATGGGCTCCATAGATGATTAGGTAACAGTTATAGTACACAGGGACTCCTGATGTTCAGTATCCAAAAGGGATGTTTACAAAAATACATTTCTGCATAAGGATTGTTACATATGCACAGATGGATGTGTATACCAGAACAGAATATGCACTTTGGGAAAATTAAATAAATACTTCTTGAAAAAGTGGACTCAAGTATGGTTATAAATCTCAAAAAGAAACAGTTCTAATTTATTGCCCATGTGGGAGAAATTCTGGGTGTACTCTTTCTGGATGTACTTTCCTCTTCACTGCTACAACTATTGCACAGAGGGGCAATTATCAGTTTGTGAATTCTACTGTGAAAGAACCAAAGTGACCTCACTGGAAATGTTTCCCAGAGGCTCTCCTTTACTTTCTAAAATAATATAATTGGATATGAAATAAATGGCTGGCACATTTAAAAACATATATATGGCAAATGATGGCAAAGTTGGAAAAACTAAAAGTGCTTAAATGCTATGGTTGTGTCAGCAAAGGAGGCATAGGCTCTTGTGTTTTGGTTACATATTAAGTTACATAATGTTTTAAAAATGTAATAAAAAACAATGTTCAAAAGGTTCCTAAAACAATTCCATGCTAATCTGGCTTTTGGTAAAGCAAACTCTAAGAAAAACTTCCTTGCAAATGTGAATGTGTTACAGTGAAAATCTATTGACATGGAAAGAAGACAAAATAAGTTAATATTTTCCCTTAAATACAAAGGGATATG
This sequence comes from Myotis daubentonii, assembly GCF_963259705.1. NCBI lineage: Eukaryota > Metazoa > Chordata > Mammalia > Chiroptera > Vespertilionidae > Myotis > Myotis daubentonii. Next base: position 37,092,655 of record NC_081856.1, on the reverse strand, counting down.
GTTATGATTCACTAATTAGAAACATTAACATGATTTAAAAGCTATGGTAAATTTCATGAGTTGTAGTGAGACCAATTTACTTAGATGGGTAATTGTCAAAGTAAATAGAGATTATAAACTATGCTACATAATGTGGGATACTTTATTTCACTATGACTAACACAGAACAAATCAGATAGTAGGTTCTAAATAAAAGATTTGATAAAGATGCTGACTACTGCAAAATCAACTATGATGGCCAATTAAATATAATGTCCACTTTATTTTATTATTTTTGTTAATCCTCACTGTTTTTTTCCATTGCTTTTCAGAGAGAGTGGAAGGGAAGGAGGGAGGAGGAGAGAGAGGGAGAGGAGGGGAAGAGGGAAAGAGAGAAAAAGAGAGCAACACTGATGTGAGAGAGACACATCAACTGGTTGCCTCCTGTAGGTGCCCTGACCAGGGGCTGGGGAGCAAAAACCATAACCCAGGTATGTGCCCTTGACTGGGAATCAAACCCGCGAGCCCTCAGTGCAAGGGCTGACATCCAATCACTGAGAGACACCGGCAAGAACCAATGTCCATTTTATAAATGTCACAGTTTTATTAAATTAAAGAGGTTGTTTTAGTCTTTCATAGTGTCTGAAAATATAAATTTAATTAAGTAAACGCTGGCCATAACAAAGAAGCACTCTAGAGTGTTTTGTGGGTCAATCTGGCTTGATAAATAATCAAAGCTTATCCCATCTCAAAGAAAATGTAGGCTTATTCAAAGTTGTTCCTTTCTGACCCTGGTTCATTCTAATGTATTATCATTTAACTATTCAAACATGATCATGTAGGGGGAAAAAAGCTTCACCTTAAAAAAAAAGCACATCATAGCCAGGGGTCCTCAAACTTTTTAAACAGGGGGCCAGTTCACTGTCCCTCAGACCGTTGGAGGGCCGGACTATAGTTTAAAAAAAAACTATGAACAAATTCCTATGCACACTGCACATATCTTATTTTGAAGTAAAAAAAACAAAACGGGAACAAATACAATATTTGTATTTGCATGTGGCCCGCGGGCCGTAGTTTGAGGACCCCTGTCATAGACCATAGTCATGTACCCTTTTCATGGTGCTTTAAAGATTATTAAATGAGATAGTATTTCCAATGGTGTCTGAAACTGCAGTCTAATATTTAGCTACTTTGATATTACCTTGATATCTGTCACCATTTTGGGCAGTGTTCAATCAGAGAAACTATATTATATATTTTTTAAATACATGAATGAAAACTCCTTTTCAAGGAATAAGATGGCAAAGGCAAAACTTTGAGAACATCTTGTAAAGGTAGGTTTATAGAAAACATAATGTTTATGTTTTCAGGGTTATGGTTTCATCTATAAAAGATATTTCTTTTTTCTTTACAGTTATAATTACATTAAAAAATTTAAAGAAGACTATAAAAAAGAATAATGTCACTAACATACCAGTTTTTTCATGAGTGTGCCTGAGGAAGGCAGGTTTTATTAGATATTTGAAATGTTACTATATGGAAATAATCACTTTCCCTACTTCAGAAAGTACTATTGGTGACAAATGTTCCCTTAAAAACATTTTTCCTATAAAAACTTCATTTTTCACCCATGATCTAAATAACTCATCTCCTACATGTGAATTTCCTATTTTTGTTACCTATTAGTGGCAAGAACTTGAGAAAAATCATTTCACTTCAGGGTCTCAGATTAGGAAACATATACAGTGTCCATTAGTGATTTTTCAAAATATGAGTCATTACCCCATTAGTGGGGCACAACTAGTATTTTTATAAAAATGGAATTGACTCAATTTAAGTAGAAAATATAGAGGACCAGACATATTGTAAAGCTAGTTTGTAAATTTTTAGCTTTGAATATATGTATATATACTGTATGATGATATAAAATGTATTCCTTACTATGGCTGCAAGCAGAAAACTTTAATATTGTTCCAAAGAATCATAAGTACCTTCTAAGCCAGTGGTTCCCAACCATTTTTTGGCCATGCCCCAACTAAGCATCTCTAAAATCCTGATGCCCCTCCCCACGTGACATATAAATCTTATTATTCAAAAAGTGAACTCCTATTCATGTGGAGAAAGCCTAAAAGGCCATGAACTTGGTTTAAACAAGTTTCCAAAGAACATGGCATCCATGAAAGAGAAAAATAAAAGAACAAAAGGATAGTTGAAGTGCTGAGGAAGAAATCACTAAGGAATTGTTAAAATAATAATAATAATATGAAGTGATATGAAAGAATAGAAAATAAAGTTTCAAAACATATAATGCTGAAATGCATAAACATGTCACAAGGCCCCTAGAACCATAAGAAATGCAAAAAATTCATTGTTAATAACTCATTGCCTCCCTTAAAAATCAAATTGCCTCCCTGTGGGGTGTGCCCATGTTAGGAACCACTGTTCTGAGCCTACAATGAGATTATATTCCAGCTCAAAAATTCTGAAAATGACCTTTTTCAACCTAGTGTCAAATATGATTTATTGCATAATAGACAAGAAGTAGCTAGCTATAAGGGCATTTAAGTGACTAGAAAATATTTACACCCTCAATTAGTTGTAACCATTAATTGATATCCATTGCACATTTTTAAAAGAAATCTTCTAGGCCAGTGGTTCTCAACCTTCCTAATGCTGCGACCTTTAATACAGTTCCTCATGTTGTGGTGACCCCCAATTTCATCGTTACAAATTGAACATAATTAAAGCATAGTGATTAATCACAAAAACAATATGTAATTATATATGTGTTTTCCGATGGTCTTAGGCGACCCCTGTGAAAGGGTTGTTCGGCCTCCAAAGGGGTCGTGACCCACAGGTTGAGAACCGCTGTAGGCCTTTTACCTCCTCAAAAAGTCAAAGAAAATGTTGGGCGTCAACAATTTAGTACAAATATTAATTTGTATGTGTATGCCACATACTATGGTAATAGTTGGGAGAGGTAAAATTCATTGGCTGCTTTTTTTTTTTTTTTTTTAACTCTACTTCCTGAGCTTGTGGGATAGGACTCTTTTTCTTTCTCAATGTTGATTCCCTTTTTTTTCCATGAACTCTTAACTATGGCTGTTATGCAGGAATGTTTAGCCTTCTTTCCTCACTTTACATACTCCCCCCTTTATAATTTCGTGTTCTCATTGCTTCAAATACTAAATATATGCTTATGACTTCCAAATTTTTGGCTTCCACTCCAGACATTTCTCCCTGGCTAGATCCAAAGGTTCCTGATAGCAATTAGCCAGGTGGGAAAGGTAGGGAAGGAGGCTCCCTTGTGAGGTTAAGAGGAGCGAAGTGTAGGGTTTGTGACGGTCTCATTTGTACATCTATTCAGTATTTCACTTATTCGTAAGCACTGACATATTGGCTGCTCTCATGGAGTTTCAAATCTAGAGTGACAGGCAGGCTGATCCGAGGAGTGTTAAGGCTATGGGGTGGCACAAAGACATTGCATGGGGCATAAAGAAGCCCTAGGCCGCAGGTACTGTCAATTTAAGAAACATGCAAACCCCTGAAGAATGTCAAGGAGCTTCTTTGAGCCAAACTGCCGACAACTGCTGGGAAGCAAAATCTCAACAGATGGAGATAAGGCTCTGAGAATGGCCGTTTTGCACCTTACTGTGTACATTACAATCAAAAGAGGAGGCGTATGTGGGTTTCATGAAATCCATTGGTGATCGATTAGGGAGGTGGGGGAAACCTCTGGGCTTGGATGAAAAGTAAAATGACAGACACAGGCTTCTTTTACACAGGATAGTTAACAGCCAATAATTAATAACAACGAGAGGATCTGTGGTTTCCCTTGAGTGGTGCCTATGCTTTGAAGGGTCCAGGGAAAAGGAAAATTACTTTTGATATTGCAACGATATGTTATTGTAGATGCAAAAAGACAACAGATAGGCTCCGTTAAGGTAAAGCCTGACCTTTGTCAGGGAAGCTACCCACCTGGGACAGGAGCACCCACCACAAGCTGCTTAGTTAAATCCGTTCTAACTTCAGACCACCTTTTGAGGTTCCTTCAGGTATGTGAGTTTGCAAGGCCACACGCAGGCCTTCCCTGAGGCAGTCAGGTCAGCATGCGGCCCCTTTTTGTCCACAGTACGTAATAGGCAACAGCCGAATCCCACTTAGGCCCTCAAAGAGACTTAAGGAAAAACTTAGAGAGTATCGGTTTAGCCGAACATTAAAAAATAAATGGAGAGAGATGCCGCTGAGGAAGAAGGAAAGTTGGGGACAAATAAGGGAGTCGGGCAGAACGTGGCGCTGCAGCAGGCCATGAGAACAAGGAACTGATTAGGGAGTAGGAAGAGAACAAACACACCTAGGCGGAGAAAAGCGAAAAGCCGGAAGTGCACACATTTAAAATCCCGCATTCATTAAAACTCCGTGGTAAAACACACACCTCACGCCCATCAAGCTCAGCCGCCAGAGCGTCCTCCACCTCCCAGCGCCGCTCGCCCCGCCCCCTTACCCGGCATGGGCGTCCTCGACGTCCCGGCACCGCCCGCGCGCCGCCCAGCTCGCCCCGCCCCCTGGCCCGACAGGCCCTCCGCAAAGCCGCGCGCACGTGCGCCGCGGATCCCGCCCCCCTGCGCTTTCTTAACCAATGAGAAGTGGTGTCGTAATTCGTCACGTGACCGCGTGTCCCCGCCCCCTCCCCCAGCTGCCTCTAGGCTCTGAGAAGATGGCGAAGGTGTCAGAGCTTTACGATGTCACTTGGGAAGGTAACGGCAGGCGGAGCGGGCGCGGAAAGAGCAGAAGCCCTGGGAACGGGTGCGGGACACCTGGTGCCCTTGGAGAGCTGAGCTCTCTGCTCTCTGAGCCGGCTGAGTGGAGGTGGCGGCCAGGGAGGAGGTGGAGGCTGACCTGTACCGTGGCCCGGCCGCCCACCGGTGTCTGCGGGGTCCCCACCGCTTGTGTTCAGCGAGAGACAAGACCAATTCAGGGGCCCAGGGCAGCTTCTCTTTTGAGGCGGGAGGGACCCGGGGCTCCTGGGCGGCACGGGGAGGGCGGGTAGGTTCCCGCAGCCAAGAAGTACAGGACCTGGAAGGCCCTTGCATTGAGCGCCGTGTAGGAAGGGTTACAACTTGGTGCGGAAAAGGTGTGTGGGAGACCCGTGAACAGATGTCATTCTGCTTGCTGCTTTACGTCTCGTTTTCTCTGCAAAGCTGGAGTTCTGACATCTTCCCTTTTTAATGACTCCTGGTCCCACTCCTCCCCGGAACACGTTTACATACACAGCAGAACGTCCTTCTTACTCCCACAGGAATGTCTTTTCGGAAAGGGAAAAAGGACTGGTACCTTGGGCATGTGCTCACGGGTGCTGGACCTCTTCCCCATCCCGGTTTAATGTTAGGTGACGTGTGTTCTTTAAGTCGGGAAGCAAACTTTGGGCCAGTTCTGTAACAGAGATGTTTTCCCTTGTGGAAAACTTGAGCCGGAAACATGCTTGAGAGAAGAGCCTTGAGTTTCTCTAGCGCAGGAAATACCTGTATTTGAAATTCATATTCCCAGCGTTTAACAGGAGACTTACACAGCTTGTGTGTTCAAGGAATGCCATGTTTCCCTGGTTGAACAATGGCCTGATCACCTGTGTCCTGAAAGTTGTATTCACCCCTGGTGAATAAATCTCTCCGGGATCACAAAGTTGCAAACATGTATGGGGAAAGGTAAAATTCCTGTATACTTGAACCGAATTCAGTGATTATTGGTTTTGTGGCCTCCAGCCCACTGTGAGTCTCAGTGTTGCTACCCGTATCGGAGAATTCCATGATATTAAACAAGAAAAGCGCTTAGTGCTATATCTTGGGTATAAGAAATTAAGCAACATACAGTCCCTACCTTCATGGAGTTCACAGTCGAATGAAGACAAACCTGTCAATATGTAGTTTTTTGGTTTTATTAAATATATTTTATTGATTTTTTACAGAGAGGAAGGGAGAGGGATAGAGAGTTAGAAACATCGATGAGAGAGAAGCATCCATCAGCTGCCTTCTGCACACTCCCTACTGGGGATGTGCCTGCAACCAAGGTACATGCCCTGGACCGGAATCGAACCTGGGACCCTTCAGTCCCCAGGCCAGTGCTCTATCCCCTGAGCCAAACCGGTCAGGCCTGTCAATATGTAGTTTTAAAAGGCTTCTCAGGACATGTTTCTTAGGCTGGATGGTAGATAGGTGGCTGTTATTTTTAATGTTTTTTTTGAAAACGTTGCGAATGTATCATGCTTTTTGTTTTTAGAAAGTGCTGTTTGGAAACTTTGTTCACTATACGTTCCTTAGGTGGTAGTATCATGTATATATTCTTAAGGAATGAGCAGGTATGTACCACCCGACAGGGTGATTTAACTGAGTAACTTGGACTACCCTGTGGGCATTCTAAAATAATAACTATGTCGCAAGTTTGTTGAGGAACAAGAGCGAAAACAGGTGAAAGTGCTTTTAAACTAAGTGTTTAGGAAAAATGATCTGGCTCCCACCTAGGTCTCTAGCTTTGCCTTAAACTATTCTGTCTCTCCGAGCTGACAGTGCTGCCTTTTGTTGAATTCCCGAAATGTGCCATGCGCCTCTTGTATTAGGGCTGGGCGCATGCTGTTCCTTCCACCAGGAGTGTTCTTTCCTCATTGTCCCACTTTTGTCCCCATTATACGTCATCATTTCTCAAAATTTCCCACAACAGCCATATATTTTAAAGAGTTTTCCTTGACTATCCCACAGCTCTTCCCCATCCCTCCAAAATTTTAAAAAGGGAAAGAAAAACAACAAAAACAAAAAAGCAACAAAACCTGCCCCTCCTCCTTTAACTATGTGTTTTTATACTCGTGAAGCACTTGCCCAGTTGTGTTAAGTTGTAAAATTTTCTCTCTCCTAGAATGGAGGGAGGGGCCAGGCCTCTGGTTCTAGTGCCTGATTTATGTGAGGAACTCAGTATTTATTTGCTGACTAAATGAATTGTTAATTAGATTAATAATAAACATTAATAAACTGTTACCAAAACTAAGTAATTTTTCTAGTGTTGGAATAATTTATATATTTCTATGAGGGCTGTCAGTTGAACCTAGGTCCTTAAGAATTCCTTTGAATCGTATCATGAATTAAAGTTGTGGAAATGGTTAGTTCAAAGAGTACTGTAAATCTTGTTATAGGAGAAGTGATCACATGTTTATAAAAGACCTATATAATACATCTAACGTTCTCCTAGTCTCTATTAGGTTCTATTAAAAAAGTAGGATATATGGTTTATTTATTCAGCCAGTTGAAAATTATTGAGGTTTATTAGAGGAGTTATTATTTAGTGATTTGGAGGTGGGACAGAGTTATAAGGAGGGTTCATTGAGGTTAGGGTATTTGGTCAGGATATGGATAGGATACCTTGCACAATGCCTGGCATCTAGTAGGCACTAAATAAATATTTGGTGAAAAAATTTGTAAAATAAAGGCAGTTTAGTTGTTCATAGTGTCTCTTCTTCTCTTTTTTTTCTTTTTCACCGGAGAATATTTTTCCATTGATTTTCTTAGAGAGTGGAAAGGAGGGGAGAGATAGAATCATCCGTGTGAGAGCTTGGTTGCCTCCCTTATGCACCGGTTCAGGGCCAGGGATCAACTAAGCAACTGAGGTATGTGCCCTTGACCAGAATCAAACCTGGGACCTTTCAGTTCCTAGCCGGTCGCCCTATCCACTGAGCCAAACCGGCTAGGGCTACTTACTCTCTTTTTATTCAGTCCTTCAAACAACCACAAATTGGTTTCCATGCTCTATCACTCCAGCAAGGTTTCTGGGGAGACCTAATGCCAGGTTTGTGTGTTTTTGTACGTCTATACTACATTTGTCACTGCAGATTCCCCCCTTCTGAAAAATTCTTTCCGTGGTTTCTTATTAACATTAAGGTTCTCATTTTCTTAGACCTTTCCTTTGCTTTCCTCTACATCTACTTATATTTTAATTTTTGTGTCTCCAATGCTTCTTTCCTTAATCCTCTTCTTAATTTATTATCAATTGTTATATTAGACTGGAGATATATAGGCTCCTTACTGATGTAGGCATAGGTATTAAGTGGTCCATGAATTCCCTGAAATTATATGCAAAATTGAGTGTATGTAAACATGTACTTGTTTTGGGGAAAAAATAATTCAAAGGTCTCATAACTTCAAAGAGATCTAAAAAAGGTTAAATGTCTTCTTTGGGCAATCTCAACCACACCTAGCTTTAACCGATATGCTAAATAGCATGTTAATTAAACATATATTTGAGTACTTTGTACCAGGCACTGTTCTAGTTCTTGAGGACACAGTACTGAACAAGACATTTGAGGTAACAGATCCTATTGAACATTCCATGAGATTTCACTTCCTTTTTTTTTTTTTTCCAGTTGATAGGATATGCTGCATTTCTGATCAAGTGGAGCATTTACAGGGACTTGAGAGTTATTTAAGTTTCAGTTTGCTAACATGGCACCTGGAGAAAAGTGGCTCCATCTTGGGCCTAGAAAGTTATTTCAGTAATAGTTTGGTTACGAATAAGTAGAGTAAGACTGATGAAAATTGAAGACCATTGATAAATGAGATATTTGACAGATGGGAATCAATTTTTCCCTTTTAGTCTCTAGTTCATGGGCAGTCTGCTTCTTAAAGGGCTACTATTTCCTGATTATGAAAATTTTATGTTCTTGAGTCAGTGGATTAACTTCAGGAACACCTTGAATTTTTGAGATTTCTATGTATAATTTTATGCATTTTTTTGGGAAAATAATCCCTTGCTTTTGTCAAATTCTGAACATTTTCTAGAATCTCAAAAATGTTAAGATACATAATTGCTTAAAGGGATAGAGGATCTTTGTAGTGGACTCCTGCCATTCATTACTTTTAAAGGTAGTTGCATTATTTATAATATATTTGTAGTCTTCCAAAGGATCTGTCTTTCTTATTAAATTGGTATTCTGCTTTATGAACTTTGAGATACATGGACTTTTATATTAGTGTGAGTTTATTGTCTTTATCAAAAAGGTTGACTTCATTTTAGTGATTTTGACATTGATCAAATATATATATATATACACACACACACACACACACACACACACACATTATAACAAGTTTTTTGTTTTCAGAAATGCGAGATAAAATGAGAAAATGGAGAGATGAAAACTCAAGAAATAGTGAGCAAATTGTGGAAGTTGGAGAGGAATTAATTAATGAATATGCTTCTAAGCTTGGAGATGATAGTAAGTTTTTTAACTTATTATATTTATGCTTAGCACATGTCTATTTACCATTCTTAGATTTTTAAAAAAATCTTATTTTTTCTAGTGTTTATAGCAATCTATCTGTGATTGTCACTTATTAAAAATTTCTCAGGAAGACTAATACTTTATTTTGGGAAGGCTTTATAATTTCTGTTAGTAGTAAAGCCATCAAATAAGCGTTTTTGTTTTAAAGCTCAGGGCTGCAATCTGGTCTGTTCAAAATGTATTTCATAAAGAATCCTTTAGAACAGTAAAGGTATTAGATAATTGGAAATTGTTTTTTACTTGATAAGATACTTAAATATTTTACATTGCTGAAGCATATAAGGATACCTTCTTTTCTTAATTGCTGATAAAATACACTAAATAATTTTCAGTTATAAGTACTTTTCTCTAAAATACCAAACAGGAAGAATTCATTATCTAGTTTCTGTTGGGAGATTTTATAGTAAATTTAGTTTTTTTCTCTCTCTATGTATCTAGTTTGGATCATATATGAACAGGTGATGATTGCAGCTCTAGACTATGGTCGAGATGACTTGGCATTGGTAGGTATTTAAACTAATTTTATTTTATCTTTAATATGCTTCATGGATTATATGTATAAGACTTAGTATATGGCTTGTATAGAATGCTTTCTACAGCTGGTTTTCAGTGCTACTCTTAAGGGTAGGTAGGCCTAACTGGGTACTTTGAACACAGTATGTTCTTACAGCTTTTTAACATTCCTGAGAAGTAGATATTTAGTATTCCAGTTTTACTGAAGAGGATAAATTAGTTGAAGGTTATCTGCTTACTGGTTGAGTTATGCTATATTATAGAGTATGTAATGAGAAGTAGATAATTTAAAACAAGTTTATCTTTTGGGTTATTGAGTATCTTTCATAGTATATGTTGTTATACTGTTTTGTAATATTGTAAATGTATACCTTGAACTATTAGAAAATCCTAACATTTGCAGAGCATGACTTAAATTACTAATGCTGCTTTTAAAATAGAGAGTGATAATAGCTATATTTTGAGCACGTATCTGCTAGGTACTATGCTAAATGCTTTACATCATGCTTTCTTTACTTTTCACAATTATTTGTTTGTTTGTTTTTTGTTTATCCTTACCTGAGGACATTTTTCCATTGATTTTTAGAGAGAGTGGAGGGGATGAGGAGAGACGGAGAGAGAAACATGGATGTGAGGGAGAGACATTGATTGGTTGTATCCCGCACACACCCTAGCCAGTTTGGCTCAGTGGATAGAGCGTCAACCTGCAGACTGAAGGATCCTGGGTTCGATTCCAGTCAAAGGCACATACCTACGTTGCAGGCTCCTCCCGGCCCCAAATCAGGATGTTTGTACTGACAAGATTATTATAATTTCAACAGAGAAATATTAAGCAAAGTATTAGTAGTAGTTGCCAGGGACTTAAAAGTACTACCAAAGAACTTAATTTTTATCTAAAGAATCTTTATGCATCGTTAGGAAGAAAATTCCAGGAAACTGTGGTGGACATTTAGATGGTGCTTAACACATTATGTAGGCAATTTTTGAGAAGTAATATGGTGGTAGTATTTGAAGTTATTAGTGGACACATGATCTGCTTATTTTCCTACTTATTAGTATGATTAGTGTCTGAGAACTGATGATTTCTATCACTATAATTCAGATTTCTCCTTTTATCCCATTATTCATTAGATAATATCATTTCATTATATTACACTAGTGATATTATTTAAGAAGATACATTGAAGACTTATGTAGGTCATTATTTGTAGTTCATTTGGTGTATGTAATATAATTACTACTTTTCAAGTCTTGTTTACCAATTATTTTTTTAGTTTTGTCTTCAGGAGTTGAGAAGACAGTTCCCTGGCAGTCACAGAGTCAAGCGACTAACTGGCATGAGATTTGAAGCCATGGAAAGGTAACTGAGTCTTGTAAATAGTGTGGTCCCATTTGAAAACAGCAAATATGAGGCCTATCTTTACGTTCTCCTATGCTTAAGGCAGCATCATTGATTGTGCAAGATCTCTTGCTCCTGAGATTCAGAGTTATGTCAGCATAAATCCTGGCCTTTACTCCCAATAAATAGGATTTGACATAAAAGTGTAATCCACTTCCCATCTCTGGGCTAATGAAATAGATTATATTTTGGAATAAGAATTGGCTTCAAATAATCTTGGTTTTAGGATTTATTAGCTGTTTACCTAGCAAATTATTTAACTTTAAGGTTTTTTGGCTTCACTCCTCTGTAAAGCAAGAATATTACCAACTTCTCAGGATTTTTGGGGGACTTACAGATATATGTGTAGGACCCTCATAGGCACTCAAGGTATAGAAGCTATTATTATTAACTAGAGGCCCGGTGCACAAAAATTTGTGCACTCGGGGAGGGAGGGGGGGGGTCCCATCAGCCCGGCCTGTGCCCTCTCCCAGTCTGGGACCCCTCGGGAGATAACGACCTGCTGGCTTAGACCTGCTGCCGGGTGGCAGAGGGCAGGCCCAATCCCTAGGTGCAGCCCCTGGTCGGGCTCAGAGCAGGGCCATTTGGGGAGTTGGGGCACCGCCCCATGTCATGCACAGAGCAGGGAGGATCAGGAGGTTGCGATGCCACCCTCAGTCACGCTCAGGGTAGGGCCGATTGGGGGGTTGGGGCGCTGCCCCCTGTCACTCACAGAGCAGAGCCCATCAGAGGGGTTGGGGCGCCACCACTCCCACACTCAGGGCAGGGCCGATGGGGAGGTTATGGCTCTACCCTGTCACACACAGAGCAGGGCCTGTGTGTGTGTGTGTGGGGGGGGGGGTGGGGCGCCTCACCCTGTCACACACAGAGCAGGGCCGATCAGGGGGTTGGGGCACTGCACCCTGTCACACACAGAGCTGCAGAGCGATCAGGGGGTTGGGGAGCTCCCCCCTATCAGGCACAGAGCAGGGCTGATCAGGGGGTTGGGGCGCCTTCCCCTGTCCTGAACAGAGCAGGGTGGATAGGGAGGTTGTGGCCCCGCCCCCTGTCGCACACAGAGCCGCAGGGCGATCAGGGGGTTCAGGGGGTTTGGGCACTGCCCCCTGTCACACTGATGCCGGTGCCGGGAGGCCTCGCGGCTCCGCTGATCCCCGTGCACTGGGTGTGTGTGTGTGGGGGAGTGTCCCTCAGCCCAGCCTGCCCCCTCTCACATACTGGGAGCCCTCAGGCGTTGACCCCCATCACCCTCCAATCGCAGGATCGGCCCCTTACCCAGGCCTGATGCCTCTGGCCTAGGCGTTCGGCCCGGGCAGCGGGAACCCGCAGCTGCAGCGGCCCCACGACGTGGGCTTCGCTTTAGGCCCAGGCAAGGGACCCCTAGTTCCTGGGACTGCCAGCTTCGACCGTGCCCAGCTCCCATCGCTGGCTCCACCCCTACTTCCTGCTATCACTGGCCAGGGTGGAAAAGGCACCTGATTCTCCGATCATGGCTCCCCCCTGGGTTTCCGATCACTGTCAGTGGCAGGGGGCTTCTTCCTGCTTTCCCTTTCGCCTCCCTGCATTGTGCCTACATATGCAAATTAACCGCCATCTTGTTGGCAGTTAACTGCCATCTCAGCTGGCAGTTAATTTGCATATAGCCCTGATTAGCCAATGAAAAGGGTAGCTCGTACGCCAATTACCATTTTTCTCTTTTATTAGTGTTGATAATTTTTTTATTGAGATATGATTGACATATACCTTTGTATTAGTTTCAGGTATACAACATAATGATGTGATATATATGTATAATGAAACGATTATAGTAAGTAGTTATCCATCACCACCCATAGTCATAAGAACTTTTAAGATTTGCTCTCTTAGTAACTTTCAATTATAATACAGTCTTGTTAACTATAGTAACCATGCTGTTAATTATTTATAACTGGAAGCTTGATCCTCTTCACCCATTTCACACACTCCCACCCCTAGCCCCACCCCCACTTCTGCAACCACCAAAGTGCTTTCTTGATCTGTAAATTCAGGTTCTTTTTGATTCTACATGCAAGTGAGATCATATAGTACTTGTCTTTCTGTCTGACTTACTACACTTAGCATAATGTCCTCAAGGTCCATCCAGGTTGTCATAAATGGCAGAATTTCCTTCATTTTTATGAGTAAATAATATTACATTGTATACATGTCACGATCTCATTCATCTGTTGATGGACACCTAGGTTGAGCCATGTCTTGGCTATTGTAAACAATGCTTTCATGAACATGGGGATGCATATATCTTTTAAGAGAGTGCATTTGTTTCCTTCACATAAATACCCACAAGTGGAACTATTGGATTAAATGGTAATTTTATTTTTAATTTTTTTAAGGAATCTCCATACTGTTTTCCATAGTTGTTGTTCCAAATTACATTCCCACAAACAGTGCACAAGGGTTCTCTTTTCTCCATATTCTTGTCAACACTTATGTCCTGTTTTCCTGCTACAGTAAGCTGTGATTATCTGTGTTTACATGTCTTAATTTTGGGGGCAGTGGTTTGACCTGTGACTTTAATTCTCTGATGGATCTAGAGAGTTATTGGTTTGTCCAATTTAGCTTTTTTTCTTGTGTGGATGGGAGTGACAACTTCCATGATATTTTTACATGCTGTTCCAGGAACCAGAAATATTGAACATCTTTTCATAAAATTATTGACCATTTCTATATCTTCTTTGTTTTTAAATTGGGTTATTTGTCTTTTTATTATTTAGTTGTAAAAGTTGTTTATATATAGTCTAGATACAAGGTACTTATCAGATATATGATTTGCAAAAATAGTCTCACACTCTTTTCATTTGCTTAGTGTAGCAGTTTCAACCTTTTTCATCTCAAGGCACACATAAACTAATTATTAGAATTTTGCAGCACGCCAAAATATATATTTTTTGTTGATCTGACAAAAAAAGGTATAATTTTGATTCATTCACACAGATGGCTATTGTTATATTGGCTGTTGTCATTTTTTTATTTGACAATCTAAGGAAAAAGAAGTCATTGTTTCTGACTTAATAGTCAGGTACTGCATGTTTGAAAATTTTCTGTGGGCCACAGCACACTGGTTGAAAATCACTGGCTTAGTGGTATCCTTTGATTACCAAATTTTTTGATCTTTTATTAAGTCCGGTTTATTTTTTTTTCTTTCTTTTACTTTGGGTGTCATGTCTAGAAACCATTGTCTTATCCAAGGTCATAAAGTTTATGCCTATCTTTTAAGAGTTTTATAGTATTAGTTTTTACATTTGGGTCTTTAACTCATTTTGATTTAATATTTTTTATGGTTCGAAGTATTTGTCCATCTTCATTTTTCTGCATATGAATATTCAGGTGTCCCAGCGCCATTTGCTGAAAAGACTATGTTTTCCTTATTTGTCTTGGCACCCTTGTTAAAAACAACTAAATATAAATGTGAGGGTTGAATTCTGGGCTTATCATATATTGCACCATATTGATTCTACACTCTATTGATATTGTGGCTTTGTATTAAGTTCTGAAATTGGGCATTGGGAATTCTTTAGCTTTGTGTGTTTTTTTCTCCAAGATTATTTTGACTATTTTGAATCCTTTGAATTTATGCATGTATTTTAAGATCAGCTTATTTTCGCCTTTTTAGCTTGTTGTTTCAGGTAAGACAATTAACTTGTACCTCAATTGTAGTAGTTTGTTTTAAGCTGGATTTATTGATACAATTTTTCTCGACTCCTTCACTCCTGGGCTTATATGTTTGTGTGTACATTTTAATCTCTTTGTATCCTCTCTGTGAGTTAGCAAAGGATATAGATAAAAAAGTAAATAAAATAGTATTAGTTTAGGTTAGCAGAAACTAATTTTGAATCAGGACAGAATGGAAGAAATCTGAAAAGATTGCTCCTGAATCAGTATGCTGCTCTAATAATTTTTTTTTTGTTTTATCTCAAGTAATATGAGTCCCTAAACCATTCTTAAAATATATGAATAGCAGAATACATTCCATAGTCCAAGATGAATGATTTTTAAAATTATGTTGTGAGGGATTGAGTGGTACTAGTTTTTAATATTTACTATTCCTTTCCGACCAAACAACATATTGATATGGTAACAAGAACTTATTGTTAAGTGTTACTTCAGGTTTTCTAAGAAACTCAGTGAACTTTAATTTCTTTAAGCCTTTTTAAAAAATGTTTTTATGTTTTTATTGATTTTAGAGAGAGGAAGGTGAAGAGAGAGAGAGAAACATCGACCCATCAGTTGCCTTCTGCACACACCTCGACTGAAACCTGGGCATGTGACCTGATGATGCTCCAGCTATGTGAGCCATACCGGCCAGGGCTAAGCCTTATTATTATTATTATTATTATTATTATTATTATTATTATTATTAGAGGCCGGGTGCACGAAATTTGTGCACTTGGGGGGGGCAGTGTCCTTCAGTCTGGCCTGCACCCTCTCGCAGTCCGGGACCCATCGCTCCTTACCAACCGCCTGCTCGCTGCTCCTTACCGCTTGGCTTGCTGCTCCTTAGAGCTGCCGCGGAGGAGGAGCCAGCCATGATGAGCCCAGCTTCTGGCTGAGTGGCGCTCTCTCTGTGGGAGTGCACTGACCACCAAGGGGCAGCTCCTGCTTTGAGCATCTGCCCCCTAGTGGTCAGTGCACATCATGGTGACCGGTCATTCTGGTTCTGCTGTAATGGTCACTTAGACTTTTATTATATAGACTAGAAGTCCAGTGCACGAAATTCGTGCACTTGGGGGGTCCCTCAGCCTGGCCTGCACCCTCTCACAGTCCAGGAATCTGAGGTCAGGTCAGGGACAGAATGCAAGCCATCTTTATGTGCTTATTTTTTCTACCCTCGGGAATGTCCCTCTCCCGCTTAGGCCTACTCCCCAGGGAGCGGGCCTGGGCTATCAGTCGGATACCTTTGCACTACCGTGGAGGCGGGAGAGGCTCCTACCACCACTGCTGTGCTCACCAGCCGTGGGCCTGGCTCAGGGCTTCTGGCTGAGCAGTGCTCCCCTTGTGGGAGCGCACTGACCACAGGGGGCAACTTCTGTGTTGAGCGTCTGCCCCCTGGTGATCAGTGTGCATCATAGCAACCAGTCTTTCCACCATTCGGTCGGTTTGCATATTAGCCTTTTATCATATACGATTATGTGTTTTTTTTAATTGAAACTCGTAGCACCATTTTACTTAGTAAAGTTTTAATCTTTTTATATAAAAGAGTGGCTGTTAGGTGTGTCTTTGCTAAATAGGATCATTCATCATTGATTCTCATACATGATGGTGTAATTTAGAATATGTGGAATTTTAAAAAATCAGTAGTTGCCTTTCCCCCACTTTACTGAAATGAGTTTGTGAGGGTGTAATCCAGATTTTTCTTTAAAAAACCCTGCAGGTAAAAAGACAGGTATGAGAACATTGCTGACTAAACGTAAATTTTTCTTGACCTTCAGTGTATTAGGATCCTCTAGAGCAGTGGCCCTTTAAATACAGTTCCTCATGTTGTGACCCAACCATAACATTATTTTCGTTGGCTACTTCATAACTGTAATGTTGCTGCTGTTATGAATCGTAATGTAAATATCTGATATGCAGGATGGTCTTAGGCGACTCCTGTGAAAGGGTCCTTTGACTGCCAAAGGGGTCGGGATCCACAGGTTGAGAACCACTGCTCTAGAGAAACCGCCTCCCCCCCCCCCCCGCCCCCCCCCCACACACAGACATATACATACATAGATACACAGAGAGCAACATATAAATGGAGATTTGTTATGAGGAATTGGCTCATACGATTTTGGAGGCTTTGAAGTTCCAGGATCTGCCATCTGCAAGCTGGAGATCCAGCCAAACTGGTGCTATAATTCAGTCTGAGTCCAAGTCCAGAGGCTGAGAAGGAAGGCAGCTGATGGTATAAATCTCAGTCTGAGGATAGGGGGAGGTAAGATGAGATGTCCCAACTCAGAAGTGAGGCTGTAAAATAGGGTTAAATTCCTCTTTCTCCACTTTAGTTCTATTCAGACCCTCAAGGAATTGGATGATGCCCACCCACATTGGATAGGCAGTCTGTTTTGCTGAGTCTACAGATTCAACGCTAATCTCATCCTGAACACCCTTAGAC